>NC_134831.1:112117535-112215352 GCF_004210375.1 Tachypleus tridentatus
ACTATTCTGATTAGTGAAAACGTATATCTTAGTATATCAAACACCACAATGAAACCTAACTATTCTGATAAATGAAAACGTATATCTTAGTATAACAAACACCACAATGAAACCTAACTATTCTGATAAGTGAAAACGTATATCTTAGTATATCAAACACCACAATGAAACCTAACTATTCTGATAAGTGAAAACGATATATCTTAGTATAACAAACACCACAATGAAACCTAACTATTCTGATAAGTGAAAACGATATATCTTAGTATAACAAACAACACAATAAAACTTAACTATTCTTATAACTGAAAACGTATATCTTAGTATAAGAAACACCACAATGAAACCTAACTATTCTGATAAGTGAAAACGTATATCTTAGTATTACAAACACCACAATGAAACCTAACTATTCTGATAAGTGAAAACGTATATCTTAGTATAACAAACACCACAATGAAACCTAACTATTCTGATAAGTGAAAACGTATATCTTAGTATAACAAACACCACAATGAAACCTAACTATTCTGATAAGTGAAAACGTATATCTTAGTATAACAAACACCACAATGAAACCTAACTATTCTGATAAGTGAAAACGTATATCTTAGTATAACAAACACCACAATGAAACCTAACTATTCTGATAAGTGAAAACGTATATCTTAGTATAACAAACACCACAATGAAACCTAACTATTCTTATAAGTGAAAACGTATATCTTAGTATAACAAACACCACAATGAAACCTAACTATTCTGATAAGTGAAAACATATCTTAGTATAACAAACACCACAATGAAACCTAACTATTCTGATAAGTGAAAACATATCTTAGTATAACGAACACCACAATGAAACCTAACTATTCTGATAAGTGAAAACATATCTTAGTATAACAAACACCACAATGAAACCTAACTATTCTGATAAGTGAAAACATATCTTAGTATAACAAACACCACAATGAAACCTAACTATTCTGATAAGTGAAAACGTATATCTTGGTATAACAAACAACCACAATGAAACCTAACTATTCTGATAAGTGAAAACGTATATCTTAGTATAACAAACACCACAATGAAACCTAACTATTCTGATAAGTGAAAACGTATATCTTAGTATAACAAACACCACAATGAAACCTAACTATTCTGATAAGTGAAAACGTATATCTTAGTATAACAAACACCACAATGAAACCTAACTATTCTGATAAGTGAAAATGTATATCTTAGTATAACAAACACCACAATGAAACCTAACTATTCTGATAAAGTGAAAACGTATATCTTAGTATAACAAACACCACAATGAAACCTAACTATTCTGATAAGTGAAAACGTATATCTTAGTATAACAAACACCACAATGAAACCTAACTATTCTGATAAGTGAAAACGTATATCTTAGTATAACAAACACCACAATGAAACCTAACTATTCTGATAAGTGAAAACGTATATCTTAGTATAACAAACACCACAATGAAACCTAACTATTCTGATAAGTGAAAACGTATATCTTAGTATAACAAACACCACAATGAAACCTAACTATTCTGATAAGTGAAAACGTATATCTTAGTATAACAAACACCACAATGAAACCTAACTATTCTGATAAGTGAAAACGTATATCTTAGTATAACAAACACTACAATGAAACCTATCTATTCTGATAAGTGAAAACGTATATCTTAGTATAACAAACACCACAATGAAACCTATCTATTCTGATAAGTGAAAATGTATATCTTAATGTATCAAAAACTGCAATGAAACCTAACTATTCTGATAAGTAAAATGTATATCTTAGTATAACAAACACCACAATGAAACCTAACTATTCTGATAAGTGAAAACGTATATCTTAGTATAACAAACACCACAATGAAACCTAACTATTCTGATAAGTGAAAACGTATATCTTAGTATAACAAACACCACAATGAAACCTAACTATTCTGATAAGTGAAAACGTATATCTTAGTATAACAAACACCACAATGAAACCTAACTATTCTGATAAGTGAAAACGTATATCTTAGTATAACAAACACCACAATGAAACCTAACTATTCTGATAAGTGAAAACGTATATCTTAATATAACAAACACCACAATGAAACCTAACTATTCTGATAAGTGAAAACGTATATCTTAATATATCAAACACCACAATGAAATCTATCTATTCTGATAAGTGAAAATGTATATCTTAGTATAACAAACACCACAATGAAACCTAACTATTCTGATAAGTGAAAATGTATATCTTAATGTATCAAACACCACAATGAAATCTAACTATTCTGATAAGTAGAAATGTATATCTTAGTATAACAAACACCACAATGAAACCTAACTATTCTGATAAGTGAAAATGTATATCAAACACCACAATGAAACCTAACTATTCTGATAAGTGAAAACGTATATCTTAGTATAACAAACACCACAATGAAACCTAACTATTCTGATAAGTGAAAACATATCTTAGTATAACAAACACCACAATGAAACCTAACTATTCTGATAAGTGAAAACATATCTTAGTATAACAAACACCACAATGAAACCTAACTATTCTGATAATTGAAAACATATCTTAGTATAAGAGACACCACAATGAAACGTAAGTATTCTGATAAGTGAAAACGTATATCTTAGTATAACAAACACCACAATGAAACCTAACTATTCTGATAAGTGAAAACGTATATCTTAGTATAACAAACACCACAATGAAACCTAACTATTCTGATAAGTGAAAACGTATATCTTAGTATAACAAACACCACAATGAAACCTAACTATTCTGATAAGTGAAAACGTATATATTAGTATAACAAACACCATAATGAAACCTAACTATTCTGATAAGTGAAAACGTATATCTTAGTATAACAATTACCACAATGAAACCTAACTATTCTGATAAGTGAAAACGTATATCTTAGTATAACAAACACCACAATGAAACCTAACTATTCTTATAAGTGAAAACGTATATCTTAGTATATCAAACACCACAATGAAACCTAACTATTCTGATAAGTGAAAACGTATATCTTAGTATAACAAACACCACAATGAAACCTAACTATTCTGATAAGTGAAAATGTATATCTTAGTATATCAAACACCACAATGAAACCTAACTATTCTGATAAGTGAAAACGTATATCTTAGTATAACAAACACCACAATGAAACCTAACTATTCTGATAAGTGAAAACATATCTTAGTATAACAAACACCACAATGAAACCTAACTATTCTGATAAGTGAAAACGTATATCTTAGTATAACAAACACCACAATTAAACCTAACTATTCTGATAAGTGAAAACATATATTTTAGTATAACAAACACCACAATGAATCCTAACTATTCTGATAAGTGAAAACGTATGTCTTAGTATAACAAACACCACAATGAAACCTAACTATTCTGATAAGTGAAAACGTATATCTTAGTATAACAAACACTACAATGAAACCTAACTATTCTGATAAGTGAAAACGTATATCTTAGTATAACAAACACCACAATGAAATGAAACCTAACTATTCTGATAAGTGAAAACGTATATCTTAGTATAACAAACACCACAATGAAACCTAACTATTCTGATAAGTGAAAACGTATATCTTAATATAACAAACACCACAATGAAACCTAACTATTCTGATAAGTGAAAACGTATATCTTAGTGTAACAAACACCACAGTGAAATCTAACTATTCTGATAAGTAGAAACGTATATCTTAGTGTAAGAAACAACACATTGACACCTAACTATTCTGATAAGTGAAAACATATCTTAGTATAACAAACACACACAATGAAACCTAACTATTCTGATAAGTGAAAACGTATATCTTAGTATAACAAACACCACAATGAAACCTATCTGTTCTGATAAGTGAAAACGTATATCTTAGTATAACAAAACCACAATGAAACCTAACTATTCTGGTAAGCGAAAACGTATATCTTAGTATAACAAACACCACAATAAAACCTAACTATTCTGATAAGTGAAAACGTATATCTTAATATAACAAACACCACAATGAAACCTAACTATTCTGATAAGTGAAAACGTATATCTTAGTATAACAAACACCACAATGAAACCTAACTATTCTGATAAGTGAAAACGTATATCTTAGTATAACAAACACCACAATGAAACCTAACTATTCTGATAAGTGAAAACGTATGTGTTAGCATAACAAACACCACAATTGAACCTAACTATTCTGATAAGTAAAATGTATATCTTAGTATAACAAACACCACAATGAAACCTAACTATTCTGATAAGTGAAAATGTATATCTTAATATATCAAACACCACAATGAAACCTAACTATTCTGATAAGTAGAAACGTATATCTTAGTATAACAAACAACCTAATGACACCTAACTATTCTGATAAGTGAAAATGTATATGAAACACCACAATGAAACCTATCTATTCTGATAAGTGAAAACGTATATCTTAATATAACAAACACCACAATGGAATCTATCTATTCTGATAAGTGAAAACATATCTTAGTATAACAAACACCACAATGAAACCTAACTATTCTGATAAGTGAAAACGTATATCTTAGTATAACAAACACCACAATGAAACCTAACTATTCTGATAAGTGAAGACATATCTTAGTATAACAAACACCACAATGAAACCTAACTATTCTGATAAGTGAAAACGTATATCTTAGTATAACAAACACCACAATGAAACCTAACTATTCTGATAAGTGAAAACGTATATCTTAGTATAACAAACAACACAATGAAACCTAACTATTCTGATAAGTGAAAACGTATATCTTAGTATAACAAACACCACAATGAAACCTAACTATTCTGATAAGTGAAAACGTATATCTTAGTATAACAAACACCACAATGAAACCTAACTATTCTGATAAGTGAAAACGTATATCTTAGTATAACAAACACCACAATGAAACCTAACTATTCTGATAAGTGAAAACGTATATCTTAGTATAACAAACACCACAATGAAACCTAACTATTCTGATAAGTAGAAATGTATATCTTACTATAACAAACACCACAATGACACCTAACTATTCTGATGAGTGAAAATGTATATGAAACACCACAATGAAACCTAACAATTCTGATAAGTGAAAACGTATATCTTAGTTTTAGAAACACCACAATGAAACATAACTATTCTGATAAGTGAAAACGTATATTTTAGTATAACAAACACCACAATGAAACCTAACTATTCTGATAAGTGAAAACGTATATCTTAGTATAACAAACACCACAATGAAACCTAACTATTCTGATAAGTGAAAACGTATATCTTAGTATAACAAACACCAAAATGAAACCTAACTATTCTGATAAGTGAAAACGTATATCTTAGTATAACAAACACCACAATGAAACCTAACTATTCTGATAAGTGAAAACGTATATCTTAGTATAACAAACACCACAATGAAACCATACTAGTCTGATAAGTGAAAATGTATATCTTAGTATATCAAACACCACAATGAAACCTAACTGTTCTGATAAGTAGAAATGTATATCTTTCTATAACAAACACCACAATGACACCTAACTATTCTCATAAAAGAAAATGAATATCAAACACCACAATGACACCTAACTATTCTCATAAGAGAAAATGAATATCAAACACCACAATGAAACCTAACAATTCTGATAAAGTGAAAACGTATATCTTAGTATAACAAACACCACAATGAAACCTAACTATTCTGATAAGTGAAAACGTATATCTTAATATATCAAACACCACAATGGAATCTATCTATTCTGATAAGTGAAAACGTATATCTTAGTATAACAAACACCACAATGAAACCTAACTATTCTGATAAGTGAAAACGTATATCTTAGTATAACAAACACCACAATGAAACCTAACTATTCTGATAAGTGAAAACGTATATTTTAGTATAACAAACACCACAATGAAACCTAACTATTCTGATAAGTGAAAACGTATATCTTAGTATAACAAACACCACAATGAAACCTAACTATTCTGATAAGTGAAAACGTATATCTTAGTATAACAAACACCACAATGAAACCTAACTATTCTGATAAGTGAAAACGTATATTTTAGTATAACAAACACCACAATGAAACCTAACTATTCTGATAAGTGAAAACGTATATCTTAGTATATCAAACACCACAATGAAACCTAACTATTCTGATAAATGAAAACGTATATCTTAGTATAACAAACACCACAATGACACCTAACTATTCTGATAAGTGAAAACGTATATCTTAATATAACAAACACCACAATGAAACCTAACTATTCTGATAAGTGAAAACGTATATCTTAGTATAACAAACACCACAATGAAACCTAACTATTCTGATAAGTGAAAATGTATATCTTAGTATATCAAACACCACAATGAAACCTAACTATTCTGATAAGTGAAATGTATATCTTAGTATAACAAACACCACAATGAAACCTAACTATTCTGATAAGAGAAATTGTATATCAAACACCACAATGAAACCTAACTATTCTGATAAGAGAAAATGAATATCAAACACCACAATGAAACCTAACTATTCTGATAAGAGAAAATGTATATCAAACACCACAATGAAACCTAACTATTCTGATAAGTGAAAACGTATATCTTAGTATAACAAACACCACAATGAAACCTAACTATTCTGATAAGTGAAAACGTATATCTTAGTATAACAAACACCACAATGAAACCTAACTATTCTGATAAGTGAAAACGTATATCTTAGTATAACAAACACCACAATGAAACCTAACTATTCTGATAAGTGAAAACGTATATCTTAGTATAACAAACACCACAATGAAACCTAACTATTCTGATAAGTGAAAACGTATATCTTAGTATAACAAACACCACAATGAAACCTAACTATTCTGATAAGTGAAAATGTAATATCAAACACCACAATGAAACCTAACTATTCTGATAAATGAAAACGTATGTTTAGTATAACAAACACCACAATAAAACCTAACTATTCTGATAAGTGAAAACGTATATCTTAGTATAAAAAACACCACAATGAAACCTAACTATTCTGATAAGTGAAAACGTATATCTTAGTATAACAAACACCACAATGAAACCTAACTATTCTGATAAGTGAAAACGTATATCTTAGTATAACAAACACCACAATGAAACCTAACTATTCTGATAAGTGAAAACGTATATCTTAGTATAACAAACACCACAATGAAACCTAACTATTCTGATAAGTGAAAACATATCTTAGTATAAAAAACACCACAATGAAACCTAACTATTCTGATAAGTAAAAAACGTATATCTTAGTATAACAAACACCACAATGAAACCTAACTATTCTGATAAGTGAAATGTATATCTTAGTATAACAAACACCACAATGAAACCTAACTATTCTGATAAGTGAAAAATGTATATGAAACAACACCACAATGAAACCTAACTATTCTGATAAGTGAAAACGTATATCTTAGTATAACAAACACCACAATGAAACCTAACTATTCTGATAAGTGAAAACGTATATCTTAGTATAACAAACACCACAATGAAACCTAACTATTCTGATAAGTGAAAACGTATATCTTAGTATAACAAACACCACAAAAAAACGTAACTATTCTAAAAAGTGAAAACGTATATCTTAGTATAACAAACACCACAATGAAACCTAACTATTCTGATAAGTGAAAACGTATATCTTAGTATAACAAACACCACAATGAAACCTAACTATTCTGATAAGTGAAAACGTATATCTTAGTATAACAAACACCACAATGAAACCTAACTATTCTGATAAGTGAAAATGTATATCTTAGTATAACAAACACCACAATGAAACCTAACTATTCTGATAAGTAGAAATGTATATCTTAGTATAACAAACACCACAATGAAACCTAACTATTTGATAATAAAAGAAAATGAATATCAAACACCACAATGACACCTAACTATTCTCATAAGAGAAAATGAATATCAAACACCACAATGAAACCTAACTATTCTTATAACTGAAAACGTATATCTTAGTATAACAAACACCACAATGAAACCTAACTATTCTGATAAGTGAAAACGTATATCTTAGTATATCAAACACCACAATAAAACCTAACTATTCTGATAAGTGAAAACGTATATCTTAGTATAACAAACACCACAATGAAACCTAACTATTCTGATAAGTGAAAACGTATATCTTAGTATAACAAACACCACAATGAAACCTAACTATTCTGATAAGTGAAAACGTATATCTTAGTATAACAAACACCACAATAAAACCTAACTATTCTGATAAGTGAAAACGTATATCTTAGTATAAGAAACACCACAATAAAACGTAACTATTCTGATAAGTGAAAACGTATATCTTAGTATAACAAACACCACAATGAAACCTAACTATTCTGAAAAGTGAAAACGTATATTTTAGTATAACAAACACCACAATGAAACCTAACTATTCTGATAAGTGAAAACGTATATCTTAGTATATCAAACACCACAATAAAACCTAACTATTCTGATAAGTGAAAACGTATATCTTAGTATAACAAACACCACAATGAAACCTAACTATTCTGATAAGTGAAAACGTATATCTTAGTATAACAAACACCACAATGAAACCTAACTATTCTGATAAGTGAAAACGTATATCTTAGTATAACAAACACCACAATGAAACCATACTAGTCTGATAAGTGAAAATGTATATCTTAGTATATCAAACACCACAATGAAACCTAACTGTTCTGATCAGTAGAAATGTATATCTTTCTATAACAAACACCACAATGACACCTAACTATTCTCATAAGAGAAATTGAATATCAAACACCACAATGACACCTAACTATTCTCATAAGAGAAAATGAATATCAAACACCACAATGACACCTAACTATTCTCATAAGAGAAAATGAATATCAAACACCACAATTAAACCTAACAATTCGGATAAATGAAAACGTATACTTTAGTATAACAAACACCACAATGAAATCAAACTATTCTTGTAAGTGAAAACGTATATTTGAGTATATCAAACACCACAATAAAACGTGCCTATTTTGATTAGTGAAAACGTATATCTTAGTATAACAAACACCACAATGAAACCTAACTATTCTGATAAGTGAAAACGTATATCTTAGTATAACAAACACCACAGTGACACCTAACTATTCTCATAAGAGAAAATGAATATCAAACACCACAATGAAACCTAACAATTCTGATAAATGAAAACGTATATTTAGTATAACAAACACCACAATGAAACCTAACTATTTTTATAGTGAAAACATATATCTTAGTATAGCAAACACCACAATGAATCGTATCTATTCTGATAAGTGAAAACGTATATCTTTGTATAACAAACACCACATTGAAACGTACCTATTCTGATAAGTGAAAACGTATATCTTAGTATAACAAACACCACAATGAAACCTAACTATTCTGATAAGTGAAAACGTATATCTTAGTATAACAAACACCACAATGAAACCTAACTATTCTGATAAGTGAAAACATATCTTAGTATAACAAACACCACAATGAAACCTAACTATTCTGATAAGTGAAAACGTATATCTTAGTATAACAAACACCACAATGAAACCTAACTATTCTGATAAGTGAAAATGTATATCTTAGTATAACAAACACCACAATGAAACCTAACTATTCTGATAAGTGAAAATGTATATCTTGATATATCAAACACCACAATGAAATCTAACTATTCTGATAAGTCAAAATGTATATCGAACACCACAATGAAACCTAACTATTCTGATAAGTGAAAATGTATATCTTAGTATATCAAACACCACAATGAAACCTAACTATTCTGATAAGTGAAAACGTTTATCTTAGTATAACAAACACCACAATGAAACCTAACTATTCTGAAAGTGAAAATGTATATCTTAGTATAACAAACACCACAATGAAACCTATCTATTCTGATAAATGAAATCGTATATCTTAGTATAAAAAACACCACATTGAAACCTAACTATTCTGATAAGTGAAAACGTATATCTTAGTATAACAAACGCCAAAATAAAACGTAACTATTCTGATAAGTGAAAATGTATGTCTTAGTATATCAAACTCCACAATAAAACCTAACTATTCTTATAACTGAAAACGTATATCTTAGTATAACAAACACCACAATGAAACGTACCTATTCTGATAAGTGAAAACGTATATCTTAGTATAACAAACACCACAAAAACCTAACTATTCTGATAAGTGAAAACGTATATCTTTGTATAACAAACACCACAATGAAACCTAACTATTCTAATAAATGAAAACGTGTGTCTTAGTATAACAAACACCGCAATGAAACCTAACTATTCTGATAAATGAAAACATATCTTAGTATAACAAACACCACAATGAAATCTAACTATTCTGATAAGTGAAAACGTATATCTTAGTATAACAAACACCACAATGAAACCTAACTATTCTGATAAGTGAAAACGTATATCTTAGTATAACAAACACCACAATGAAACCTAACTATTCTGATAAGTGAAAACATATATCTTAGTATAACAAACACCACAATAAAACCTAACTATTCTGATAAGTGAAAACGTATATCTTAGTATAACAAACACCACAATGAAACCTAACTATTCTGATAAGTGAAAACGTATATCTTAGTATAACAAACACCACAATGAAACCTAACTATTCTGATAAGTGAAAACATATCTTAGTATAACAAACACCACAATGAAACCTACTTATTCTTTGAAGTGAAATTATCTCTCAGTATAACAAACAACACAATGAAACCTAACTATTCTGATAAGTGAAAATGTATATCAAACACCAAAATAAAACCTAACTATTCTGATTAGTGAAAACATATATCTTAGTACAACAAACGCCACAATGAAACCTAACTATTCTGATAAGTGAAAATATATATCTTAATATATCAAACTCCACAATGAAATCTAACTATTCTGATAAGTGAAAACGTATATCTTAGTATATCAAACACCACAATGAAACCTAACTATTCTGATAAGTGAAAACGTATATCTTAGTATAACAAACACCACAGTGAAATCTAACTATTCTGATAAGTAGAAATGTATATCTTAGTATAACAAACAACACAATGAAACCTAACTATTCTGATAAGTGAAAATGTATATCAAACAACAAAATATAACCTAACTATTCTGATAAGTGAAAACGTATATCTTAGTATAACAAAGACCACAATGAAACCTAACTATTCTGATAAGTGAAAACGTATATTTTAGTATAACAAACGCCACAATAAAACGTAACTATTCTAATAAGTGAAAATGTATATCAAACACCACAATGAAACCTAACTATTCTGATAAGTGAAAACATATATCTTAATATATCAAACCCAAAATGAAATCTAACTATTCTGATAAACAGAAATATATATCTTACTATAACAAACTCAACAATGACACCTAACTATTCTGATAAGTGAAAATGTATGTCAAACACCACAATGAAACCTAACTATTCTGATAACTGAAGACATATCTTAGTGTAACAAACACCACAATGAAACCTAACTATTCTGATAAGTGAAAATATTTCTTAGTATAACAAACAACACAATGAAACCTAACTCTTCTGATAAGTGTAAACGTATATCTTAGTATAACAAACACCACAATGAAACCTAACTATTCTGATAAGTAGAAATGTATATCTTAGTATAACAAACACCACAATGACACCTAACTATTCTGATAAGTGAAAACGTATATCTTAGTATAACAAACACCACAATGAAACCTAACTATTCTGATAAGTGGAAATGTATATCTTAATATATCAAACACCACAATCAAACCTAACTATTCTTATAACTGAAAACGTATATCTTAGTATAACAAACACCACAATAAAAACTATTTATACTGATAAGTGAAAACGTATGTTTTAGTATAAGAAACACCACAATGAAACCTAGCTATTCTGATAAGTGAAAACGTAAATCTTAGTGTATCAAACACCACAATGAAACCTAACTATTCTGATAAGTGAAAACGTATATTTTAGTATAACAAACACCACAATGAAACCTAACTATTCTGATAAGTGAAAACGTGTATCTTAGTTTTAGAAACACCACAATGAAACCTAACTATTCTACTAAGTGAAAACATATATCTTAGTATAACAAACACCACAATGAAACCTAACTATTCTGATAAGTGAAAACGTATATCTTAGTATAACAAACACCACAATGAAATCTAACTATTCTGATAAGTAGAAATGTATATCTTAGTATAACAAACACCACAATGAAACCTAACTATTCTGATAAGTGAAAACATATCTTAGTATAACAAACACCACAATGAAACCTAACTATTCTGATAAGTGAAGACATATCTTACTATAAGAGACACCACAATGAAACGTAAGTATTCTGATAAATGAAAACGTATGTTTTAGTATAACAAACACTACAATGAAACCTAACTATTCTGATAAGTGAAAACGTATATCTTAGTATAACAAACACCACAATGAAACCTAACTATTCTGATAAGTGAAAACGTATATCTTAGTATAACAAACACCACAATGAAACCTAACTATTCTGATAAGTGAAAACGTATATCTTAGTATAACAAACACCACAGTGACACCTAACTATTCTCATAAGAGAAAATGAATATCAAACACCACAATGAAACCTAACAATTCTGATAAATGAAAACGTATGTTTGAGTATATCAAACACCACAATAAAACCTAACTATTTTTATAGCTGAAAACGTATATCTTAGTATAACAAACACCACAATGAATCGTATCTATTCTGATAAGTGAAACGTATATCTTAGTATAACAAACACCACAATGAAACGTACCTATTCTAATAAGTGAAAACGTATATCTTAGTATAACAAACACCACAATTAAACCTAACTATTCTGATAAGTGAAGACATATCTTAGTGTAAAAACACCACAATGAAACCTAACTATTCTTATAACTAAAAACGTATATCTTAGTATAACAAACACCACAATGAAACCTAACTATTCTGATTATTGAAAATGTATATTTTACTATATCAATCACCCCTGTGAAACCTAACTATTCTCATAAGTGAAAATGTATATCTTAATATATCAAACACCACAATGAAATCTAACTATTCTGATAAGTCAAAATGTATATCGAACACCACAATGAAACCTAACTGTTCTGATAAGTGAAAATGTATATCTTACTATATCAAACACCACAATGAAACCTAACTATTCTGATAAGTGAAAACGTTTATCTTAGTATAACAAACACCACAATGAAACCTAACTATTAGGAAAGTGAAAACGTACATCTTAGTATAACAAACACCACAATGAAACCTATCTATTCTGATAAATGAAAACGTATATCTTAGTATAACAAACACCACATTGAAACCTAACTATTCTGATAAGTGAAAACGTATATTTTAGTATAACAAACGCCACAATAAAACGTAACTATTCTGATAAGTGAAAACGTATGTCTTAGTATATCAAACTCCACAATAAAACCTAACTATTCTTATAGCTGAAAACGAATATCTTAGTATAACAAACACCACAATGAAACGTACCTATTCTGATAAGTGAAAACGTATATCTTAGTATAACAAACACCACAATGAAACCTAACTATTAGGAAAGTAAAAACGTATATCTTAGTATAACAAACACCACATAAAACGTAACTATTCTAAAAAGTGTAAACGTATATCGTAGTATAACATACACCACAATAGAATCTAACTATTCTGATAAGTGAAAACGTATATCTTGGTATAACAAACAACACAATGAAACCTAACTATTCTTGAAAGTGAAAACATATAGTTTAGTATAACAAACACCACAATAAAACGTAACTATTCTGATAAGTGAAAACGTTTATCTTAGTATAACAAACACCACAATGAAACCTAACTATTCTGATAAGTGAAAACGTATATCTTAGTATAACAAACACCACAATGAAACCTAACTATTCTGATAAATGAAAACATATCATAGTGTAACAAACACCACAATGAAACCTACTTATTCTGAGAAGTGAAATTATCTCTTAGTATAACAAACACCACAATAAAAAACTATTTATTCTGATAAGTGAAAACGTATATTTTAGTATAACAAACACCACAATGAAACCTAGCTATTCTAATAAGTGAAAACGTATATCTTAGTGTATCAAACACCACAATGAAACCTAACTATTCTGATAAATGAAAACGTATATCTTAGTATAACAAACACCACAATGAAACCTAACTATTCTGATAAGTGAAAACGTATATCTTAGTTTAACAAACACCACAATGAAACCTAACTATTCTTGTAAGTGAAAACGTATATTTTAGTATATCAAACACCACAATAAAACCTGACTATTCTGATAAGTGAAAACGTATATCTTAGTATAACAAACACCACAATGAAACCTAACTATTCTGATAAGTGAAAACGTATATCTTAGTATAACAAACACCACAATGAAATCTAACTATTCTGATAAGTGAAAACATATCTTAGTATAACAAACACCACAATGAAACCTAACTATTCTGATAAGTGAAGACATATCTTAGTATAAGAGACACCACAATGAAACGTAAGTATTCTGATAAGTGAAAACGTATGTTTTAGTATAACAAACAACACAATGAAACCTAACTATTCTGATAAGTGAAAACGTATATCTTAGTATAACAAACACCATAATGAAACCTAAATTTTCTGATAAGTGAAAACGTATATCTTAGTATAACAAACACCACAATGAAACCTAACTATTCTGATAAGTGAAAACGTATATCTTAGTATAACAAACACCACAATGAAATCTAACTATTCTGATAAGTGAAAATGTATATCTTAATGTATCAAACACCACAATGAAACCTAACTATTCTGATAAGTAGAAACGTATATTTTAGTATAACAAACACCACAATAAAACCTAACTATTCTGGTAAGTGAAAATATATCTTAATATAACAAACACCACAATGAAACCTAACTATTCTGATAAGTGAAAACGTATATCTTAGTATAACAAACACCACAATGAAACCTAACTATTCTGATAAGTGAAAACGTATATCTTAGTATAACAAACACCACAATGAAATCTAACTACTATCATAAATAGAAATGTATATCTTACTACAAGAAACACCACAATGACACCTAACTATTCTGATAAGTGAAAACGTATATCTCGCAAAACAAACACTACAATGAAACCTAACTATTCTGATAAGTGGAAATGTATATCTTAATATATCAAACACCACAATCAAACCTAACTATTTTTATAACTGAAAACGTATATCTTAATTTTAAAAACACCACAATAAAACGTAACTATTATGATAAGTGAAAACGTATATCTTAATATAACAAACACCAGAATAAAAACTATTTATACTGATAAGTGAAAACGTATATTTTAGTATAAGAAACACCACAATGAAACCTAGCTATTCTGATAAGTAAAACGTATATCTTAGTTTTACAAACACCACAATGAAAACCTAACTATTCTGATAAGTGAAAACGTATATTTAAGTATATCAAACACCACAATAAAACCTAACTATTCTTATAACTGAAAACGTATATCTTAGTATAACAAACACCACAATGAAACCTATCTATTCTGATAAGTGAAAACGTATATCTTAGTATAACAAACACCACAATGAAATCTAACTATTCTGATAAGTGAAAACATATCTTAGTATAACAAACACCACAATGAAACCTAACTATTCTGATAATTGAAAACGTATGTTTTAGTATAACAAACACCACAATGAAACCTAACTATTCTGATAAGTGAAAACGTATATCTTAGTATAACAAACACCACAATGAAACCTAACTATTCTGATAAGTGAAAACGTATATCTTAGTATAACAAACACCACAATGAAACCTAACTATTCTGATAAGTGAAAACGTATATCTCGCAAAACAAACACTACAATGAAACCTAACTATTCTGATAAGTGGAAATGTATATCTTAATATATCAAACACCACAATCAAACCTAACTATTCTTATAACTGAAAACGTATATCTTAAGTATAACAAACACCACAATAAAAACTATTTATACTGATAAGTGAAAACGTATATTTTAGTATAAGAAACACCACAATGAAACCTAGCTATTCTGATAAGTGAAAACGTATATATTAGTTTTAGAAACACCACAAGAAAACCTAACTATTTTGATAAGTGAAAACGTATATTTAAGTATATCAAACACCACAATAAAACCTAACTATTCTTATAACTGAAAACGTATATCTTAGTATCAGAAACACCACAATGAAACCTAACTATTCTCATTAGTGTAAACGTATATCTTAGTATAACAAACACCACAATGAAATCTATCTATTCTGATAAGTAGAAATGTGTATCTTAGTATAACAAACACCACAATGAAACCTAACTATTCTGATAAGTGAAAACATATCTTAGTATAACAAACACCACAATGAAACCTAACTATTCTGATAAGTGAAAACGTATGTTTTAGTATAACAAACACCACAATGAAACCTAACTATTCTGATAAGTGAAAACTTATATCTTAGTATAACAAACACCACAATGAAACCTAACTATTCTGATAAGTGAAAACGTATATCTTAGTATAACAAACACCACAATGAAACCTAACTATTCTGATAAGTGAAAACGTATATCTTAGTATAACAAACACCACAATGAAATCTAACTATTCTGATAAATGAAAACGTATATCTTAGTATAACAAACACCACAATGAAACCTAACTATTCTGATAAGTGAAAACGTATATCTTAATATATCAAACACCACAATGAAATTTATCTATTCTGATAAGTTAAAACGTATATCTTAGTATAACAAACACCACAATGAAACCTAACTATTCTGATAAGTGAAAATGTATATTTTAATGTATCAAAAACCGCAATGAAACCTAACTATTCTGATAAGTAGAAATGTATATCTTAGTATAACAAACAACCTAATGACACCTAACTATTCTGATAAGTGAAAACATATCTTAATATAACAAACAACACAAAGAAACCTAACTATTCTGATAAGTCAAAACGTATATCTTAGTATAACAAACACTACAATGAAACCTATCTGTTCTGATAAGTGAAAACGTATATCTTAGTATAACAAAGCCACAATGAAACCTAACTATTCTGATAAGTGAAAACGTATATCTTAGTATAACAAACACCACATAAAACGTAACTATTCTAAAAAGTGTAAACGTATATCGTAGTATAACATACACCACAATGAATCGTAACTATTCTAATAAATGAAAACGTGTGTCTTAGTATAACAAACACCGCAATGAAACCTAACTATTCTGATAAATAAAAACATATCTTAGTATAACAAACACCACAATAGAATCTAACTATTCTGATAAGTGAAAACGTATATCTTGGTATAACAAACACCACAATGAAACCTAACTATTCTTGAAAGTGAAAACATATATTTTAGTATAACAAACACCACAATAAAACGTAACTATTCTGATAAGTGAAAACGTTTATCTTAGTATAACAAACATCACAATGAAACCTAACTATTCTGATAAGTGAAAACGTATATCTTAGTATAACGAACACCACAATGAAACCTAACTATTCTGATAAATGAAAACATATCATAGTGTAACAAACACCACAATGAAACCTACTTATTCTGAGAAGTGAAATTATCTCTTAGTATAACAAACACCACAATAAAAACTATTTATACTGATAAGTGAAAACGTATATTTTAGTATAAGAAACACCACAATGAAACCTAGCTATTCTAATAAGTGAAAACGTAAATCTTAGTGTATCAAACACCAGAACGAAACCTAAGTATTCTGATAAATGAAAACGTATATCTTAGTATAACAAACACCACAATGAAACCTAACTATTCTGATAAGTGAAAACGTATATCTTAGTTTTAGAAACACCACAATGAAACCTAACTATTCTGATAAGTGAAAACGTATATTTAAGTATATCAAACACCACAATAAAACCTAACTATTCTTATATCTGAAAACATATATCTTAGTATAAGAAACACCACAATGAAACGTACCTATTCTGATAAGTGAAAACGTATATCGTAGTATAACAAACACCACAATGAAATCTATCTATTCTGATAAGTGAAAACATATCTTAGTATAACAAACACCACAATGAAACCTAACTATTCTGATAAGTGAAGACATATCTTAGTATAAGAGACACCACAATGAAACGTAAGTATTCTGATAAGTGAAAACGTATGTTTTAGTATAACAAACAACACAATGAAACCTAACTATTCTGATAAGTGAAAACGTATATCTTAGTATAACAAACACCATAATGAAACCTAAATTTTCTGATAAGTGAAAACGTATATCTTAGTATAACAATTACAACAATGAAATCTAACTATTCTGATAAGTGAAAACGTATATCTTAGTATAACAAACACCACAATGAAACCTAACTATTCTGATAAGTGAAAACGTATATCTTAGTATAACAAACACCACAATGAAATCTAACTATTCTGATAAGAGAAAATGTATATCTTAATGTATCAAACACCACAATCAAACCTAACTATTCTTATAACTGAAAACGTATATCTTAATTTTAAAAACACCACAATAAAACGTAACTATTATGATAAGTGAAAACGTATATCTTAATATAACAAACACCACAATAAAAACTATTTATACTGATAAGTGAAAACGTATATTTTAGTATAAGAAACACCACAATGAAACCTAGCTATTCTGATAAGTGAAAACGTATATATTAGTTTTAGAAACACCACAAGAAAACCTAACTATTCTGATAAGTGAAAACGTATATTTAAGTATATCAAACACCACAATAAAACCTAACTATTCTTATAACTGAAAACGTATATCTTAGTATAAGAAACACCACAATGAAACGTACCTATTCTGATAAGTGAAAACGTATATCGTAGTATAACAAACACCACAATGAAATCTATCTATTCTGATAAGTGAAAACATATCTTAGTATAACAAACACCACAATGAAACCTAACTATTCTGATAATTGAAAACGTATGTTTTAGTACAACAAACACCACAATGAAACCTAACTATTCTGATAAGTGAAAACGTATATCTTAGTATAACAAACACCATAATGAAACCTAACTATTCTGATAAGTGAAAACGTATATCTTAGTATAACAAATTCGACAATGAAACCTAACTATTCTGATAAGTGAAAACGTATATCTCGCAAAACAAACACTACAATGAAACCTAACTATTCTGATAAGTGGAAATGTATATCTTAATATATCAAACACCACAATCAAACCTAACTATTCTTATAACTGAAAACGTATATCTTAATTTTAAAAACACCACAATAAAAACTATTTATACTGATAAGTGAAAACGTATATTTTAGTATAAGAAACACCACAATGAAACCTAGCTATTCTGATAAGTGAAAACGTATATATTAGTTTTAGAAACACTACAAGAAAACCTAACTATTTTGATAAGTGAAAACGTATATATTAGTTTTAGAAACACTACAAGAAAACCTAACTATTTTGATAAGTGAAAACGTATATTTAAGTATATCAAACACCACAATAAAACCTAACTATTCTTATAACTGAAAACGTATATCTTAGTATAAGAAACACCACAATGAAACGTACCTATTCTGATAAGTGAAAACGTATATCGTAGTATAACAAACACCACAATGAAATCTATCTATTCTGATAAGTAGAAATGTGTATCTTACTATAACAAACACCACAATGAAACCTAACTATTCTGATAAGTGAAAACATATCTTAGTATAACAAACACCACAATGAAACCTAACTATTCTGATAATTGAAAACGTATGTTTTAGTATAACAAACACCACAATGAAACCTAACTATTCTGATAAGTGAAAACTTATATCTTAGTATAATAAACACCATAATGAAACCTAACTATTCTGATAAGTGAAAACGTATATCTTAGTATAACAAATACGACAATGAAACCTAACTATTCTGATAAGTGAAAACGTATATCTTAGTATAACAAACACTACAATGAAATCTATCTATTCTGATAAATAAAACGTATATCTTAGTATAACAAACACCACAATGAAACCTAACTATTCTGATAAGTGAAAACGTATATCTTAATATATCAAACACCACAATGAAATTTATCTATTCTGATAAGTTAAAACGTATATCTTAGTATAACAAACACCACAATGAAACCTATCTATTCTGATAAGTGAAAATGTATATTTTAATGTATCAAAAACCGCAATGAAACCTAACTATTCTGATAAGTAGAAATGTATATCTTAGTATAACAAACAACCTAATGACACCTAACTATTCTGATAAGTGAAAACATATCTTAGTATAACAAACAACACAAAGAAACCTAACTATTCTGGTAAGTCAAAACGTATATCTTAGTATAACAAACACTACAATGAAACTTATCTGTTCTGATAAGTGAAAACGTATATCTTAGTATAACAAAGCCACAATGAAACCTAACTATTGTGGTAAGCGAAAACGTATATCTTAGTATAACAAACACCACAATGAAACCTAACAATTGTGATAAGTGAAAACGTATATCTTAATATTACAAACCGCACAATAAAACGTAACTATTGTGATAAGTGTAAACGTATATCTTAGTATAACAAACACCACAATGAAGCCCAACTATTCTGATAAGTGAAAACGTATATCTTAATATATCAAACACCACAATGAAGCCCAACTATTCTGATAAGTGAAAACGTATATCTTAATATATCAAACACCACAATGAAATCTATCTATTCTGATAAGTAGAAATGTATATCTTAGTGTAACAAACACCACATTGAAACCTAACTATTCTGATAAGTGAAAATGTATATCTTAATGTATCAAACACCAGAATGAAACCTAACTATTCTGATAAGTAGAAATGTATATCTTAGTATAACGAACAACCTAATGACACCTAACTATTCTGATAAGTGAAAATGTATATGAAACACCACAATGAAACCTGACTATTCTGATAAGTGAAAACGTATATCTTTAATATAACAAACACCACAATGAAACCTAACTATTCTGATAAGTGAAAACATATCTTAGTATAACAAACAACACAAAGAAACGTAACTATTCTGATAAGTCAAAACGTATATCTTAGTATAAGAAACACCACAATGAAACCTAACTATTCTGATAAGTGAAAACAAATCTTAGTATAACAAACAACACAAAGAATCCTAACTATTCTGATAAGTCAAAACGTATATTTTAGTATAACAAACACCACAATGAATCCTAACTCTTCTGATAAGTGAAAACATATCTTAGTATAACAAACAACACAAAGAAACCTAACTATTCTGATAAGTCAAAACGTATATCTTAGTATAACAAATACTACAATGAAACCTAACTATTCTGATAAGTCAAAACGTATATCTTAGTATAACAAACACCACAATGAAACCTTACTCTTGTGATAAGTGGAAACATGTCTTAGTATAACAAACAACACAAAGAAACGTAACTATTCTGATAAGTCAAAACGTATATCTTAGTATAACAAACACCACAATGAAACCTAACTATTCTGATAAGTGAAAACATATCTTAGTATAACAAACAACACAAAGAAACCTAACTATTCTGATAAGTCAAAACGTATATCTTAGTATAACAAACACCACAATTAAACCTAACTATTCTGATAAGTGAAAACATATCTTAGTATAACAAACAACACAAAGAATCCTAATTATTCTGATAAGTCAAAACGTATATCTTAGTATAACAAACACCACAATGAAACCTAACTCTTCTGATAAGTGAAAACATGTCTTAGCATAACAAACAACACAAAGAAACCTAACTATTGTGATAAGTCAAAACGTATATCTTAGTATAACAAACACTACAATGAAACCTAACTATTCTGATAAGTCAAAACGTATATCTTAGTATAACAAATACTACAATGAAACCTAACTATTCTGATAAGTGAAAACGTATATCTTAGTATAACAAACACCAGAAAGAATCCTAACTATTCTGGTAAGTCAAAGCGTATATTTTAGTATAACAAACACCACAATGAAACCTAACTCTTCTGATAAGTGAAAACATGTCTTAGTATAACAAACAACACAAAGAAACCTAACTATTCTGATAAGTGAAAACATATCTTAGTATAACAAACAACACAAAGAAACGTAACTATTCTGATAAGTCAAAACGTATATCTTAGTATAACAAACACCACAATGAAACCTAACTATTCTGATAAGTGAAAACATATCTTAGTATAACAAACAACACAAAGAAACCTAACTATTCTGATAAGTCAAAACGTATATCTTAGTATAAGAAACACCACAATTAAACCTAACTATTCTGATAAGTGAAAACATATCTTAGTATAACAAACAACACAAAGAATCCTAACTATTCTGATAAGTCAAAACGTATATCTTAGTATAACAAACACCACAATGAAACCTAACTCTTCTGATAAGTGAAAACATGTCTTAGTGTAACAAACAACATAAAGAAACCTAACTATTGTGATAAGTCAAAACGTATATCTTAGTATAACAAACAACACAAAGAAACCTAACTATTCTGATAAGTCAAAACGTATATCTTAGTATAACAAACACTACAATGAAACCTAACTATTCTGATAAGTCAAAACGTATATATTAGTATAACAAACACCACAATGAAACCTTACTCTTGTGATAAGTGAAAACATGTCTTAGTATAACAAACACTACAATGAAACCTAACTATTCTGATAAGTCAAAACGTATATCTTAGTATAACAAACACCACAATGAAACCTTACTCTTGTGATAAGTGAAAACATGTCTTAGTATAAGAAACAACACAAAGAAACCTGACTATTCTAGGTCAATAACTTTAATGTCAAGAGAGACGAGAGTATAATTTACTTTTCTATTTATTAATATGGGATATTAGTATATAATCTTGTAGGTTTTAATTAACTAACGTTTTATATTTTCCTAGTGGATGATGTTGATCACGAAAGGCTGTAATTACTTTGAAACCAAAGACTTTAACAACAAATTATTTATACGTAAAACAGTTGGTTTGGTTTGAGAAATTTTATACAGAGGAGCGAACAACGTTTAGACCTTCTTCGGTCATCGTCAGGTGAACCTAAAGAATGTCCAAACGTTGTTCGCTCTTCTACATAAAAAAATGTCTTAACCCAATCTAGCTGTTTTTACATATATATTTCTCTTCAAGTGGGTTTTCTCGTCATTACTAATATAGAAATTAATTCATTTGAATGGATAGAAGATCGATTATTCAGTCCATTTGTTTCCTTGTTATATTCAACTTCCACACAACTTCGGGTATGGGTTTACATCAGTAACGTCTAATTAATCTAACTCTATGTAAATAGTTATTTTACAAGAGTTTTCATTTTTATTTCTAGCTTTACTTTCACCAGTACATGGTAATTATTAATAGTTACTAATTTCTTGATATTAAATAAGTCGTAGATTTAACTCTGTGTAATCGTGTACTTAATAATTATTTTACAAGAGTTTTCATTTTTATTTCTAGCTTAACTTTCACCAGTACATGGTAATTATTAATAGTTACTAATTTCTTGATATTAAATAAGTCGTAGATAGCTTTACTTTCACCAGTACATGGTAATTATTAATAGTTACTAATTTCTTGATATTAAATAAGTCGTAGATTTAACTCTGTGTAATCGTGTACTTAATAATTATTTTACAAGAGTTTTCATTTTATTTCTAGCTTTACTTTCATCAGTACATGGTAATTATTAATAGTTACTAATTTCTTGATATTAAATAAGTCGTAGATTTAACTCTGTGTAATCGTGTACTTAATAATTATTTTACAAGAGTTTTCATTTTTATTTCTAGCTTTACTTTCACCAGTACATGGTAATTATTAATAGTTACTAATTTCTTGATATTAAATAAGTCGTAGATTTAACTCTGTGTAATCGTGTACTTAATAATTATTTTACAAGAGTTTTCATTTTTATTTCTAGCTTTACTTTCACCAGTACATGGTAATTATTAATAGTTACTAATTTCTTGATATTAAATAAGTCGTAGATTTAACTCTGTGTAATCGTGTACTTAATAGTTATTTTACAAGAGTTTTCATTTTATTTCTAGCTTTACTTTCACCAGTACATGGTAATTATTAATAGTTACTAATTTCTTGATATTAAATAAGTCGTAGATTTAACTCTGTGTAATCGTGTACTTAATAGTTATTTTACAAGAGTTTTCATTTTTATTTCTAGCTTTACTTTCACCAGTACATGGTAATTATTAATAGTTACTAATTTCTTGATATTAAATAAGTCGTAGATTTAACTCTGTGTAATCGTGTACTTAATAATTATTTTACAAGAGTTTTCATTTTATTTCTAGCTTTACTTTCACCAGTACATGGTAATTATTAACAGTTACTAATTTCTTGATATTAAATAAGTCGTAGATTTAACTCTGTGTAATCGTGTACTTAATAGTTATTTTACAAGAGTTTTCATTTTTATTTCTAGCTTTACTTTCACCAGTACATGGTAATTATTAATAGTTACTAATTTCTTGATATTAAATAAGTCGTAGATTTAACTCTGTGTAATCGTGTACTTAATAGTTATTTTACAAGAGTTTTCATTTTATTTCTAGCTTTACTTTCACCAGTACATGGTAATTATTAATAGTTACTAATTTCTTGATATTAAATAAGTCGTAGATTTAACTCTGTGTAATCGTGTACTTAATAATTATTTTACAAGAGTTTTCATTTTTATTTCTAGCTTTACTTTCACCAGTACATGGTAATTATTAATAGTTACTAATTTCTTGATATTAAATAAGTCGTAGATTTAACTCTGTGTAATCGTGTACTTAATAATTATTTTACAAGAGTTTTCATTTTATTTCTAGCTTTACTTTCACCAGTACATGGTAATTATTAATAGTTACTAATTTCTTGATATTAAATAAGTCGTAGATTTAACTCTGTGTAATCGTGTACTTAATAATTATTTTACAAGAGTTTTCATTTTATTTCTAGCTTTACTTTCACCAGTACATGGTAATTATTAATAGTTACTAATTTCTTGATATTAAATAAGTCGTAGATTTAACTCTGTGTAATCGTGTACTTAATAGTTATTTTACAAGAGTTTTCATTTTTATTTCTAGCTTTACTTTCACCAGTACATGGTAATTATTAATAGTTACTAATTTCTTGATATTAAATAAGTCGTAGATTTAACTCTGTGTAATCGTGTACTTAATAATTATTTTACAAGAGTTTTCATTTTTATTTCTAGCTTTACTTTCACCAGTACATGGTAATTATTAATAGTTACTAATTTCTTGATATCGTAGATTTAACTCTGTGTAATCGTGTACTTAATAGTTATTTTACAAGAGTTTTCATTTTTATTTCTAGCTTTACTTTCACCAGTACATGGTAATTATTAATAGTTACTAATTTCTTGATATTAAATAAGTCGTAGATTTAACTCTGTGTAATCGTGTACTTAATAATTATTTTACAAGAGTTTTCATTTTTATTTCTAGCTTTACTTTCACCAGTACATGGTAATTATTAATAGTTACTAATTTCTTGATATTAAATAAGTCGTAGATTTAACTCTGTGTAATCGTGTACTTAATAATTATTTTACAAGAGTTTTCATTTTTATTTCTAGCTTTACTTTCACCAGTACATGGTAATTATTAATAGTTACTAATTTCTTGATATTAAATAAGTCGTAGATAGCTTTACTTTCACCAGTACATGGTAATTATTAATAGTTACTAATTTCTTGATATTAAATAAGTCGTAGATTTAACTCTGTGTAATCGTGTACTTAATAATTATTTTACAAGAGTTTTCATTTTTATTTCTAGCTTTACTTTCACCAGTACATGGTAATTATTAATAGTTACTAATTTCTTGATATCGTAGATTTAACTCTGTGTAATCGTGTACTTAATAGTTATTTTACAAGAGTTTTCATTTTTATTTCTAGCTTTACTTTCACCAGTACATGGTAATTATTAATAGTTACTAATTTCTTGATATTAAATAAGTCGTAGATTTAACTCTGTGTAATCGTGTACTTAATAATTATTTTACAAGAGTTTTCATTTTTATTTCTAGCTTTACTTTCACCAGTACATGGTAATTATTAATAGTTACTAATTTCTTGATATTAAATAAGTCGTAGATTTAACTCTGTGTAATCGTGTACTTAATAATTATTTTACAAGAGTTTTCATTTTTATTTCTAGCTTTACTTTCACCAGTACATGGTAATTATTAATAGTTACTAATTTCTTGATATTAAATAAGTCGTAGATTTAACTCTGTGTAATCGTGTACTTAATAGTTATTTTACAAGAGTTTTCATTTTTATTTCTAGCTTTACTTTCACCAGTACATGGTAATTATTAATAGTTACTAATTTCTTGATATTAAATAAGTCGTAGATTTAACTCTGTGTAATCGTGTACTTAATAGTTATTTTACAAGAGTTTTCATTTTTATTTCTAGCTTTACTTTCACCAGTACATGGTAATTATTAATAGTTACTAATTTCTTGATATTAAATAAGTCGTAGATTTAACTCTGTGTAATCGTGTACTTAATAATTATTTTACAAGAGTTTTCATTTTATTTCTAGCTTTACTTTCACCAGTACATGGTAATTATTAATAGTTACTAATTTCTTGATATCGTAGATTTAACTCTGTGTAATCGTGTACTTAATAATTATTTTACAAGAGTTTTCATTTTTATTTCTAGCTTTACTTTCACCAGTACATGGTAATTATTAATAGTTACTAATTTCTTGATATTAAATAAGTCGTAGATTTAACTCTGTGTAATCGTGTACTTAATAATTATTTTACAAGAGTTTTCATTTTATTTCTAGCTTTACTTTCACCAGTACATGGTAATTATTAATAGTTACTAATTTCTTGATATTAAATAAGTCGTAGATTTAACTCTGTGTAATCGTGTACTTAATAATTATTTTACAAGAGTTTTCATTTTTATTTCTAGCTTTACTTTCACCAGTACATGGTAATTATTAATAGTTACTAATTTCTTGATATTAAATAAGTCGTAGATTTAACTCTGTGTAATCGTGTACTTAATAATTATTTTACAAGAGTTTTCATTTTTATTTCTAGCTTTACTTTCACCAGTACATGGTAATTATTAATAGTTACTAATTTCTTGATATTAAATAAGTCGTAGATAGCTTTACTTTCACCAGTACATGGTAATTATTAATAGTTACTAATTTCTTGATATTAAATAAGTCGTAGATTTAACTCTGTGTAATCGTGTACTTAATAATTATTTTACAAGAGTTTTCATTTTATTTCTAGCTTTACTTTCACCAGTACATGGTAATTATTAATAGTTACTAATTTCTTGATATTAAATAAGTCGTAGATTTAACTCTGTGTAATCGTGTACTTAATAATTATTTTACAAGAGTTTTCATTTTTATTTCTAGCTTTACTTTCACCAGTACATGGTAATTATTAATAGTTACTAATTTCTTGATATTAAATAAGTCGTAGATTTAACTCTGTGTAATCGTGTACTTAATAATTATTTTACAAGAGTTTTCATTTTTATTTCTAGCTTTACTTTCACCAGTACATGGTAATTATTAATAGTTACTAATTTCTTGATATTAAATAAGT
The DNA here is from genome assembly GCF_004210375.1 of Tachypleus tridentatus. NCBI lineage: Eukaryota > Metazoa > Arthropoda > Merostomata > Xiphosura > Limulidae > Tachypleus > Tachypleus tridentatus. Next base: position 112,145,604 of record NC_134831.1, read on the forward strand.
CGTAGATTTAACTCTGTGTAATCGTGTACTTAATAATTATTTTACCAGTTCCCATCTCTCGCTCGGTCTCCGTCAACGCCATCTATATGATTTGTTCGTTTGATTGAGACAACAGCAGTACAGTTTTCAGCCACAAAGTGAGTCAATAACTGAGAGTTTTGTTTTAGTGAAATAAAAGAAAAATTGGCTTTTTAAAATGATAATAAAACTAAGCCTAAAGATCAGTCAAAATCAATAACACTGTTCTCAACCTCAACTAGCACCAAATATATACAAACAGTTTATAATTCATCACACTTTATTATCAATTATAGCTGTTTTTGGTTCCATCCATCAGTGGCTTAGCGCTAAGTGAGTGAGCTTATAAAAACGTGTTTCGATACTGAAGGTGGCTACAAACAGAAAGCTCATTTCGTAGTTTGTGATTAAGAACAAAGATTTTGTTTCGTTCTGACGGTGACGTCACCTTTATATGTTGTTACAAAAAGTCTTTATTTCGTTTTGACGGTGACGTCACCTTTATATGTTGTTACAAAAAGTCTTTATTTCGTTTTGACGGTGACGTCATATCTATAAGTCGTTACAACAAATATTTTATTTCGTTTTAACGGTGACGTCATATTTATAAGTCGTTACAACAAATATTTTATTTTGTTTTAACGGTGACGTCATATTTATAAGTCGTTACAACAAATATTTTATTTCGTTTTAACGGTGACGTCATATTTATAAGTCGTTACAACAAATATTTTATTGCGTTTTGACGGTGACGTCATATTTATAAGTCGTTATAACAAATATTTTATTTCGTTTTGACGGTGACGTCATACCTACAGGTCGTTACATCAAATATTTTATTTCGTTTCGACGGTGACGTCACCTTTGTAGAATATTTATTTAAATATTAGTAGAGTTTGTTGACAGATAATTAAGAACTTAACTAGACTATAAATTAAAATGACAAATTCTAATGTTTGAATCTTTTATTAAACTGGCGTAGTAAAATTATAATGCATAAAGAATGATACATGTTTCAGTTTATCAAAATTAGAATCTCCATTATTTACTTATTTCTTGTAGATATGGAAATGTGTTTGCGATTCTAGCTTTTCAAAATGTTCTGCATCGTAAACAGTGCGTTTATAACTGCTGGTCTTTAAAATCTTTAGTACAGATGTAACAGTACATTAATTAAACTTCCTGGTTAAACATGGATGTAACAATATATCACATAAACTTCCTGTTTAAACATGGATGTAACAGTATATCACATAAACTTCCTGGTTAAACATGGTGTAACAGTATATTCTGGTTAAACATGGTGTAACAGTATATCACATAAACTTCCTGGTTAAACATGGTGAAAGAGTATATTGATTAAATTTACTTGTTTTAATTGTCCTGTCAGTGTTTGGTTTTGCTTCCACATTTTGACATCAAGTTATGAAGTTGAGAAAACGACTGACAAGATGTGTTTTTAAATAACAACAGAAAACTTACAACTTGTTTATCTTATCAACGTATATCTTAATTGTTTGTGTAATTTCACACAAAGCTAATAGAGGGCTATCGGCGTTAATTGCCCCTAATTTAGAAGTGATAGATTAGAAGGAAAGCAATTCCCAACACATCCCACCGTCAAGTCTTGAGCTACTCTTTTATTGACTAAAAGTGAGATTATCCGTATCATTATAATACACCCACGGCTAAATGATCGAGCATGTTTGATAAAGAGCTTCGAATTCTCCGGGCCGTGTCAGATGTATGTATAATCAAACGGTTTCTCTGAGGCTACTTCAGTGTGTAGGAATATATTTTTCCTGTGGGCCAATCAAATCACAGTAAAACTAGCAAATATACACCAGATCATAACCACCACTCATGACTGCCAAAATTTCACATCCGCCCTGAACACTTTTAAAAGTTCAAACTGTGCTTCAGATGGATCTGTGGGTCCCAAAGGTTTTGGTATGTGTATCATATAATTGGCTTATTAGAGACTGCAGTGAGACTGCAGTGAGTACTGCAGAGACTGCACGCCAGTATTAATTTCTAATCTTACTTATTACTTATCTAATGTATTAGTCTTTCAAGAATTTCCAAATAACTGAAATTCACGGAGTGCTAATTCAGGAAGTTCTCCCGGACAGCGTGTTTTCTTATAACAAAGCCACGTTGGGCTATCTGCTAAATCCACCGAGGAGAAACGAACCCCTGATTTTAGCGTTGGAAATCCATAGACTTATCGCAGTACCAATGGGGGCCTTTCCGAACACACCCAATCTTCTCAAAAGAAATATTACTCGCATTTACGATTTTATAAATGTTTATTACTGTGGAAATAAATACCAAATAAGTTGCCTCTACTAGCAGACGGATAACTACCTAACATTACAAGTTATTTACATCCAAGTTATGGAGAAGAAAAAGTGATATTTTGTTTTATTTTTAAAGTTCACGTGTTTAAGATTTTTTATTTTCTAAACGTCAGGTTTCGTGTTTTCTTCTTCGATTTTCTGAACATCATACGTTTCAGTTTTTTTTTTTCTATTTCCTGAACGTCACATGTTTCAGTTTTTCTATTTTATTAACATCATTTGTTTCAGTTTTTTTATTTTCTGAACATCACATGTTTCAGTTTTCTCTATTTTTTGAACATCATATTTTCAGTTTTTTTCCGGCCTGGCATGGCGAGGTGGGTTAAGGCGTTCGACTTCCAATCTGAGGGTTGCGGGATTGAATCTCTATCACACCAAACATGCTCACCACTTCAGGCATGGGGGCGTTATAATATGACAGTCAATCCTACTATTCGTTGGTAAAAGAGTAGCCCAAGAGTTGGCGGTAGGTGACAATGACTAGCTGAATTTCTTCTAGTCTTAGGGACGGCTAGCGCAGATAGCCGTCGTGTAGCTTTATGCGAAATTAAAAAAAAAAACATTTTTTTTCTAATTTATAAACATCATATGTTTCAGTTTTTTCTATTTTCTGAACAACACAAATTTCAGTTTTTTCCTATTTTCTGAACATCACATATTTCAGTTTCTTCTATTTTCTGAACATTAAATGTTTCAGTTTTTTATTTTCTGAACATCATTTGCTTCAGTTTTTTATTTTCTGAACATCACATGTTTCAGTTTTTTATTTTCTGAACATCACAGGTTTCAGTATTTTCTACTTTCTGAACATCACATGTTTCAGTTTCTTCTATTTTCTGAACATCACATGTTTCAGTTTTTTCTATTTTCTGAACATAACATATTTCAGTTTTTTCTATTTTATGAACATCACATGTTTCAGTTTTTTCTATTTTCTGAGCATCACATGTTTCAGTTTTTTCTATTTTCTGAACATCACATGTTTCAGTTTTTTCTACTTTCTGAACATCACATGTTTCAGTTTTTTCTATTTTCTGAACATCACATATTTCAGTTTTTTCTATTTTCTGAACATGACATGTTTCAGTTTTTTCTATTTTCTCAACATCACATGTTTCAGTTTTTTCTATTTTCTGAACATCACATGTTTCAGTTTTTTCTACTTTCTGAACATCACATGTTTCAGTTTTTTCTATTTTCTGAACATCACATATTTCAGTTTTTTCTATTTTCTGAACATCACATATTTCACTTTTTTCTATTTTCTGAATATCACATGTTTCAGTTTTTTCTACTTTATGAACAACATATATTTCAGTTTTTTTATTTTCTGAACATCGCATGTTTCAGTTTTTTCTATTTTCTGAACATCACATGTTTCAGTTTTTTTATTTTCTGAACATCACATATTTCAGTTTTTTCTATTTTCTGAACATCACATGTTTCAGTTTTTTCTATTTTCTGAACATCACATGTTTCAGTTTTTTCTATTTTCTGAACATCACATGTTTCAGTTTTTTCTACTTTCTGAACATCACATGTTTCAGTTTTTTCTATTTTCTGAACATCACATGTTTCAGTTTTTCTACTTTCTGAACATCACATGTTTCAGTTTTTTCTATTTTCTGAACATCACATGTTTCAGTTTTTTCTATTTTCTGAACATCACATATTTCAGTTTTTTCTATTTTCTGAACATCATATGTTTCAGTTTTTTCTATTTTCTGAACATCACATGTTTCAGTTTTTCTCTACTTTATGAACAACATATATTTCAGTTTTTTTATTTTCTGAACATAGCATGTTTCAGTTTTTTCTATTTTCTGAACATCACATGTTTCAGTTTTTTCTATTTTCTGAACATCACATGTTTCAGTTTTTTCTATTTTCTGAACATCACATGTTTCAGTTTTTTCTATTTTCTGAACATCACATGTTTCAGTTTTTCTACTTTCTGAACATCACATGTTTCAGTTTTTTCTACTTTCTGAACATCACATGTTTCAGTTTTTTCTACTTTCTGAACATCACATGTTTCAGTTTTTTCTATTTTCTGAACATCACATGTTTCAATTTTTTCTACTTTCTGAACATCACATGTTTCAGTTTTTTCTATTTTCTGAACATCACATGTTTCAGTTTTTTCTATTTTCTGAACATCACATGTTTCAGTTTTTTCTACTTTCTGAACATCACATGTTTCAGTTTTTTCTATTTTCTGAACATCACATATTTCAGTTTTTTCAATTTTTTGAACGTCACATGTTTCAGTTTTTTTCTACTTTATGAACAACATATATTTCAGTTTTTTTAATTTTCTGAACATCGCATGTTTCAGTTTTTTTATTTTCTGAACATCACACGTTTCAGTTTTCTAAACATCACATGTTTCAGTTTTTTCTACTTTATGAACAACATATATTTCAGTTTTTTCTATTTTTTGAACATCACATCTTTCAGTTTTTTCTACTTTCTGAACATCACATGTTTCAGTTTTTTCTATTTTCTGAACATCACATGTTTCAGTTTTTTCTATTTTCTGAACATCACATGTTTCAGTTTTTTCTATTTTCTGAACATCACATGTTTCAGTTTTTTCTATTTTCTGAACATCACATGTTTCAGTTTTTTCTACTTTCTGAACATCACATGTTTCAGTTTTTTCTACTTTCTGAACATCACATGTTTCAGTTTTTTCTATTTTCTGAACATCACATGTTTCAGTTTTTTCTACTTTCTGAACATCACATGTTTCAGTTTTTTCTATTTTCTGAACATCACATGTTTCAGTTTTTTCTATTTTCTGAACATCACATGTTTCAGTTTTTTCTACTTTCTGAACATCACATGTTTCAGTTTTTTCTATTTTCTGAACATCACATATTCAGTTTTTTCAATTTTCTGAACGTCACATGTTTCACTTTTTTCTACTTTATGAACAACATATATTTCAGTTTTTTTTATTTTCTGAACATCGCATGTTTCAGTTTTTTTATTTTCTGAACATCACACGTTTCAGTTTTCTAAACATCACATGTTTCAGGTTTTTCTACTTTATGAACAACATATATTTCAGTTTTTTCTATTTTTTGAACATCACATCTTTCAGTTTTTTCTACTTTCTGAACATCACATGTTTCAGTTTTTTCTATTTTCTGAACATCACATGTTTCAGTTTTTTCTATTTTCTGAACATCACATGTTTCAGTTTTTTCTACTTTCTGAACATCACATGTTTCAATTTTTTCTATTTTCTGAACATCACATATTTCAGTTTTTTCAATTTTCTGAACATCACATGTTTCAGTTTTTTCTACTTTATGAACAACATATATTTCAGTTTTTTTATTTTCTGAACATCGCATGTTTCAGTTTTTTTATTTTCTGAACATCACACGTTTCAGTTTTCTAAACATCACATGTTTCAGTTTTTTCTACTTTATGAACAACATATATTTCAGTTTTTTCTACTTTATGAACATCACATGTTTCAGTTTTTTCTATTTTCTGAACATCACATATTTCAGTTTTTTCTATTTTCTGAACATCATATGTTTCAGTTTTTTCTATTTTATGAACATCACATGTTTCATTTTTTTGTATTTTCTGAACATCACATGTTTCAGTTTTTTCTACTGTATGAACAACATATATTTCAGTTTTTTCTACTTTATGAACATCACATGTTTCAGTTTTTTCTACTTTCTGAACATCACATGTTTCTGTTTTTTCTATTTTCTGAACATCACACGTTTCAGTTTTTTCTACTTTCTGAACATCACATGTTTCATTTTTTCTATTTTCTGAACATCACATATATCAGTGTTTTCTATTTTCTGAACATCACATGTTTCAGTTTTTTTCTACTTTATGAACCACATATATTTCAGTTTTTTATTTTCTGAACATCGCATGTTTCAGTTTTTTTATTTTCTGAACATCACATGTTTCAGTTTTTCTATTTTCTGAACATCACATGTTTCAGTTTTTTCTACTTTCTGAACATCACATATTTCAGTTTTTTCTATTTTCTGAGCATCACATGTTTCAGTTTTTTCTATTTTTTGAGCATCACATGTTTCAGTTTTTTCTATTTTCTGAACATCACATGTTTCAGTTTTTTCTACTTTCTGAACATCACATATTTCAGTTTTTTCTATTTTCTGAACATCACATGTTTCAGTTTTTTCTATTTTCTGAACATCACATGTTTCAGTTTTTTCTATTTTCTGAACATCACATGTTTCAGTTTTTTTCTATTTTCTGAACATCACATATTTCAGTTTTTTATTTTCTGAACATCACATGTTTCAGTTTTTTCTATTTTCTGAACATCACATGTTTCAGTTTTTTCTATTTTCTGAACATCACATGTTTCAATTCTTTTTTTAAAGTTGCTTTTTTAGAACTAGCGCAAAATGTTTGTTAATGAATCAAACATTAAACATAAATATTTACAGTAAAAAGTTAAACGATAGAATTAACACAAATAAGGTTTTATTGAAATTCAATAGTGAGATAATTTTTGTTTGTTTCTAGTGCAGATAGCTCTGCGCTTTACAACAAATAAAAGAAACTGTACACAGTTTGTGTTTTGTAACACAAGAAACGACTCATTTGTTCATCTCGGTAGAATTACCATCTCGGATTTATATTAGAATAAAAACAACAGAATAATACAGATTTTAAAGACCAGGATAATTCGTATTTGAAACAACAGAATAATACAGATTTTAAACACAACGTTTTGACTTGTGTTGCTACAAGAGCTAGAAATTATTTTATTAAAAACGTTGTGTCAAAAACTGCTGTTAGTTTTTAGAACTTACACCAGTGTCTGTGGTGAAATAATGTGGTGAAGTGAAAAATCCGTATTCCGGAAGACAAAAGTACGATGAAAATTCAGATTATTCTACATAACGTTTTATGATCGAGGGCTGGGTTATTTCCTGGTAGTAATAAGTTTGGTTAATGCACTTTACTATACAGCATCAATCAACGTGCTCGCGAGCGCGTGCCTTCCCGTAGTCGGGTGTGGCAAACTTCTCAATAACGACATTGTTGTTACGTAATGGCGAAAGCTTGTTTGTTTTTTGAATTTCGCACAAAGCTACACGAGGGCTATCTGTGCTAGCCGTCCCTAATTTAGTAGTGTAAGACTAGAGGGAAGGCAGCTAGTCATCACCACCCACCGCCAACTCTTGGGCTACTCTTTTACTAACGAATAGTGGGATTGACCGTGACATTACAACGCCCCCAAGGCTGAAAGGGCGAGCATGTTTGGAGCGAGAGGAATGCGAACCCACGACCCTCAGATTACGAGTCGCACGCCTTAACACGCTTGGCCATGCTGAGCCTAATGGCAAAAACTAACCAGCAGGTAAACTTCCACCTCTGGTATCCACGTCAATAACACAATATATGAAATACTGTGTAAAACCATTAGAACAAGATAATATTATGTCATTCTTTCCATTTTATGTAGTTAAACCTTCTATAACATTACAGAATGTTAACACTATGATAATTCTTTACTGGTTCTTGTTGATAACTGAATTAGCCAGAGTTAAAATACTTATCATTGTTTAGAATTACCATATACTTGTACCTAGGGTATGTTGTAAGGGTTTTGTGTGAATGAACGTACTCATTAAATCTAGGGTTTGAAACAACTGTTATGCAGTGTTTTAGCTGTATAGAAAGAAGCTAGCATGTGGTAGTTGTATATGATAGAAGAAATCAATTACTGTGGAACTGGACACTTTTCTGTCATTTGGTAGATGCTAGTTTATCTCCTGCTTCAGATCAGTGACAGTATTTCTTCTGTCCTGAAGGTTGTATAAACATAGATATTTAACATCAGTATAACTGAGTTTAGGTGTTCTACCTCTTCCTTTATTATTTTCAAATTCACCTGTCATATTCTAACGATCTGTGTTGTACTCGACAGTGTTTGGGAAACATTTCAAGTCTACAGTAATTTGTCTCAAGAGTCCAACCAGCATCACATAAAGCCTTTAATGTGAACTCTCTGCTCTACCAACAATTCTTTACACTTTCTCAACTGTGTCATGATAACAAAATTTAATATATAATGTTAAACATTGTTCTTATTAAGGTTTATTTGTGTGAAGAGAATTCACATTAAAGGCTTTATGTGATGCTGGTTGGACTCTGAGACAAATTACTATAGACTTCAAATGTTCCCCAAACTGTCAAGTACAACACAGATCGTTAGAATATGACAGGTAAATCTGAAAATAATAAAGGAAGAGGTAGAACACCTAAACTCAGTTATACTGATGTTAAATATCTATGTTTATACAGCCTTCAGGACAGAAGAAATACTGTCACTGATCTGAAGCAGGAGATAAACTAGCATTTACCAAATGACAGGAAAGTGTCCAATATTAAGAAGACTCAACAAGAACGGAATATTTCATGTGTAATAGTTAAAAATACCTTTACTTCAGTCTACAAATATTGTCAAAATACTGAAATTTGGTAAAAAGTACAAAACTTGACTGTTGGTGACTGGACATGTGTGTCATGGACAGACGAGTCCAATATTGAAATATATGGTTCAAAGTGTTGGTTGTATCTTCAGCAACTACCATGAAGCATGGAGGAGACAGTGTGATGTTTTGGTGTGTTTTTCTTCTGTGGAGATATTTGCATAATTGATGGAACAATAGACCAAAGCAAGTACCATCATGGTAACCTAGTGGTTTGTGTATGATTGGCAACGGATCCCATTTTCACAAGTGTAATGAACCCAAACACTCATCCAACCTATAGATAAATTACTTAGCTAAAAAAAAAAACGTTGTTGAAGTAATCAAATGATACAATGGCTTTCACAGAGCTAACCAGTTGAGGTAACCAGTTGTTCAATAGTTTAACTATACCGGAACTGGGACAGCTGTTTAATTATGCCAACACTGGTGTTATGTTACAGACTAAATATGATGCACAGCGACACTCTCAGTCAACACTACCCTGTCCTTGTTGCATCCTCGTGAAGTGGTAATTTTAAATTTTCATTTCCAGAAATATTGTCTGCTGACATCCTGTAATGACTTAACAGATACATCAGAATTATTCCAGAAAGAAACTGTAGATCGTTGGTGGACCCAAATGTCGGTAGGGCTGAAGTTCCGTGGTGGACCTGGATGTAGAATAAATTATAGGTCCATGATGGACATTAGACGTTAGAGAAGTTGTAGCTCCATGGTGGGCCTGGACGTAGAAGAAACTGTAGGTTCTTGGTGGATCCAGATGTCAGAGGGGCAGTAGTTCCCTTATGAACCTGTACGTAGGAGAAGTTGTAGATCTATGGCGGACCTGAACATAGGAGAAGTTGTAGATCTATGGCGGACCTGAACATAGGAGAAGTTGTGGGTCCATTGTGGTCCCCAGTAGCACAGTAAAATGTCTGTGGACTCACACTGATAGAAACCGGGTTTGGGTACCTATGGTGGGTAGAATACCATGGCTCGTTGTGTAGTTTTGCGCTTAATTACAAAAAATCAAAAGGTCCGTTGTGGACCTAGATGTAGCAGAAGCTGTAAGTCCATGGTGTAGGAGAGCTGTGTGGCTTTATTTCCCTTTTCTGGTTAACATAAAGTCTTCTTGAAAGAATTAAGATGTACACACAGCTTCTATAAGATGTTAAGATGTACACACAACTTCTATAAGATGTACACACAGTTTCTATAAGATGCTAAAAGTCTGATGAACTAAAAATATGACGGACCTCTACACATCGAGTTTTTTTATAACGTGAAGCTCTGCTGCTTACTTGTCTGTCTGGTCCTGATAATTATTTATTTGTGCTGATTTACACGAAATAATCACGATTATCAAACATTTTTCTTCCTGTTCTCCAGTAAAATTGGTAAATTATTACATAACTAGTTCTTCCATTTATTTTAATTCAAGGTTACTTTTGTTCGTTTGTTTTGAATTTCGCACAAAGCTACTCGAGGGCTATCTGTGCTAGCCGTCCCTAATTTAGGAGTGTAAGACTAGAGGGAAGGCAGCTAGTCATCATCACCCACCGCCAACTCTTGGGCTACTCTTTTACCAACGAATAGTGGGATTGACCGTCACAATATAACGCCCTCACGGCTGAAAGGGCGAGCATGTTTGGCTCGATGAGGATGCGAACCCGCGACCGTCGGATGACGAGTCGCACGCCTTAACCCAACTGGCCATGCCGGGCCCTCTTGCAACTATTATAAAAGTAACATAAATGGAAAGACGACCTCTCAGTAAACAAGTAGGCTCGCTCTTTCAGCCGTGGGGGCGTTATAATGTTATGGTCAATCCCACTATTCGTTGGTAAAAGAGAAGCCCAAGAGTTGGCGGTGGGTGGTGATGACTAGCTGTCTTCCCTCTAGTCTTACACTGCTAAATTAGGGACGGCTAGCGCAGATAGCCCTCGAGTAGCTTTGCGCTAAATTCATAAAACAAAAAACAAGTAAACAAATAAAATACATAGACGTGTAACTCTACCTGTCTTTATCAATTAGAACTAAATATTACCTTGATACAGTCACTAAACCTAAACTAAGATATAAATATGCACTACAGCATGAAGTAGAACTACATATTAACTTGGTATACAGACACTAAACATAAACTAAGATATAAACACGAACTTCAACATGAATTAGAACTGAGCTATAAACCCGAATTTACAACAGCTTTTCTATTGGAGAAACAGCAATTAGTTACTAAACTATTTCACAGATAACACAAAGTAAACATGATCGTTTATTTTTAGCTGAACAATACCTCTGTTCGAATACGTGGAAGAAATGCAATCGAATTTTAATAACTTACAATTTTCTAATATAATTCACAACTAATATTCGACCTTCTCGCTTGCTTGGAAAAGTAAGAAATTTCAAGTTTAACAATACATAATTAATCGTTTTCGCAGCGTGTCTGTAAATATAATGAAGTCAGAGGAAAAGTCTAAAACATTTAATCATTAAGTTTGTTCTAATCAAGTATTAATGTACACAGCTAATGCCTACATTACCACTGGTAATCAATCAGAGACTTTCGGAAGGTTTTTTCTCAAGCACAAATCTGTTATTGATTTTTTATATGAAAAGGAAGTAAGTCGTAGATCTAGACATGTCTCTCAGCTTTACGTTTCAGAGCCCATAATGCTAAAAGTCAGGGTTCTATACTCGCGATGGGCAGATATATTCTGTTGCTCGGTTTTGAAATACAAACCAAACAAAAAGAGCTAGTGATGTAGATTTTAAAGTCATGGTTCTGAGATCTCTTCAGGTTCTTCGATGACAGCAGTTAGAGATTTCTTTTTGCATTCTAGTAAAGTATTTTGTCTCTATTTACGTGTTCAGATATTTTGTGTGTATGGATGTTTTCAGATATGTTTTTCTGTACTCATGTTTCCAGACAGTGCACGAATTACATCTTGTATGAGCCACAGAAACAAGAACTCTTGACAGTAAGACGGGATCATTTTCTGTTCGTTTCACAAGCAAGTGTTTCGTACTGTTCGTTTGACAAGCATTTCGTAGCAATGATCTCAAACTAATTACATATTCATTCTTTTATAATGTCATCATTCCAATAACGTAGAGCAAAAAGACACAGTTAAAGGAAATCCCACTTTTCTAAGGGTTTATACCAGTGCCACTCATGTTTTTCATAGTTTAAATAGATCACCTTTCTTTCACTGTAAACTTACATAGATACAACATTCAAAATTAAACCTTAAACCTACGTAGATACAACATTCAAAATTAAACTTTAAATTTACATAAATACAACATTCAAAATTAAACTTTAAACTTACATAAATACAACATTCAAAATTAAACCTTAAACCTACGTAGATACAACATTCAAAATTAAACTTTAAACTTACATAAACACAACATTCAAAATTAATTACGTTTTTGCTTTTTACAAACAGTTGACGCTAGAAAGATCTTTCGTAACGTATAATACACTGTAAACATCTTAAAGATATACATCCATAATACACTGCATACATGTTAAAGATATTTATGTGTATCCGTGAGGTATAATACACTGTATACATGTTAAAGATATGTGTATCCGTGAGGTATAATACAGTGTTAACGAATAAAACTTCAATAAACGAGGATATAAAGAAACTCATAATCAATACCTTTAACATGTTTATGTTGAAATTTTCATTTAGAGAACAAACTAAATGTTTTTCTTATTCTTTCAGCGAATTTTAATCTTCTGATGAAACTAACTTTATTGTCGTTCTGTTGTGGAACACACAAGTCAAGCACACAAACCAGTTAAAGTAACAACTACACGTCTCATAAAATGTAATAGCGGAAAACGTGTAGAAAATTAAAGGACACATTTAATTCTCTCTGTTCTTTTTTTTTTTTTAGCGTCAGAAAGTTTTAATACCGACCTAATGGATTATACTATTACAATGAATTATAGCCTACAAATGTGCTATGTGTGTATGTGTTTGCAATACCTAGACTCAAATCGATTTCTCGAGAAAACGTTCGTCATATGTTGTACATTACCTTTAAAGTTTAATAAGATTTTAAAATCAAAGCAACTTGATTTTAATAATGGAAGGTTAGAAAAAAACAAAATAATGTCAGATTAACACTGGTAGTTTCTTGTGTGTTCATTTAGGTGAAAGGTCAAGGGTGTTATGAGTAGGGCTCTGGGTTATTTGATTTTCTCTGAAATGGATTCTACTTGGATTCTACTTTTGTATTTTACTTGCACTACGAGTAAACTGTTTAACATATCTGTTTAAGAAGTGTGTTTTACTTACAGGACATGTTTTGAGTACAATTATTAAACTGATAACACGAAGAAAGCTGGAATATGCAAACAATGAAAATGTTTCCATCTAAACACTAAAGAAAGATTATGGTGTTATAAAAATTTGGAATCTTCTTGTTGGATTTTTTTCTAGCAGTTTATCACATATTGAACGCCTTGTTGCTTTATATGTGTGTTTTTCAATATAGTTAGCAAAACCAAGTATGATACATACATCTGTAAAACGAAGTAGGCTTAATACATCTGTAAAACAAAGTAGGCTTAATACAGCTGTAAAACGAAGTAGGCTTAATACATCTGTAAAACGAAGTAGGCTTAATACATCTGTAAAACAAAGTAGGTTAACTACATCTGTAAAACAAAGTATGTTAAATACGTCTGTTAAACGAAGTACGTTAAACACATCTGTAAAACAAAGTAGGTTCAGTAGGTCTGTAGAACAAAGTAGACTAGCAACACCTGCGAAATGAAAATGAGTCGAATACATCTTTAAGACGAAACTGGGTGAGATACGTCTGTAAGACGAAAGAGGGTCACTTTTATATCGAAAATGAAAAGGATCAAGCCTAATATCTAGAAAACAAAACAAATAGTTAAGTGTATCTGTAAAATTGGAGAAACAATATCTATTTATGAAACAAAATAATTCAGCTTCATTGGTAAAACACGAATGACAAATCCACGTAGGCCCGGCATTGCCAGGTGGTTAAGTCACTCGACTCGTAATCTGAGGGTCGCAGGTTCGAATCCCCATAACTCCAAACATGCTTGCCCTTTTAGCTGTAGGGGCGTTATAAGGTGATGGTCAATCCCACGATTCGTTGGTATAAAAGTAGTGCAAAAGTTGGCGGTTGGTGGTGACGACTAGCTGCTTTCCCTTCAGTCTTACATTGCAAGATTAGGGACAGCTAGCGCAGATAACCCTCGTGTAGCTCTGCGCGAAATTCAAAGCAAACCAAAACAAATTTTTCTATAAACTGAATACCTCAGAGTTATCTGTTAGAGACAATCGATCAGACCAGTCCATAACACAAAACAGTTGAAATTTATCTATAAACTGAATACCTCAGATTTATCTGTTAGAGAAAATCGATAAGATTAGTCCATAACACAAAACAGTTGAAATTTATCTATAAACTGAATACCTCAGATTTATCTGTAAGAGACAATCGATCAGACTAGTCCATGACACAAAACAGTTGAAATCCATTTCTGATAACAACAGATAACATATTTATAAAACGAAACAGCTCAAATCTTCTGGTGAAACACAAGGGATAACACCTAGTTATAAAACGAAATAGTTCTTATCTACTTGTGAAACACATGGGATAACACCTATTTATAGGACAGTTCAAACCTACTTGTGAAACACAAGGGATAACACCTATTTATAGGACAGTTCAAATCTACTTGTGAAACACAAGGGATAACACCTATTTATAAAACGAAACAGTTCTGGTGAAACTTTATTGGTTAGGTCTATCAGAACAAATCAGATCCATTAAAATCCAATGGATCATATTCAGCTTTTTCTCAATCATATTTCTCTTTTTTTCTTTCAGAATAATTTATTCTTTTATCTTGAAGTATTTCTGAGCTAGTGTTGTCTATCTTGTCATGGATTATACTAAATATATCTGTACAACTGTTGTCTACCTTGTCTTAGATTGTAGTAAGTATTTTTGAGCAACTCTTGTTTAACTTGTGTTGGATTATATTATACATCACTGGACAACTGTTGTTTATCTTCTTGTATATTAGACAATGTATCTCTTCTGGCCAACTTTTGTTTATCGTGTCTTGTATTATGTTTTACGCTTTATTTTGCGCACATTCAAACAGTATTAACATAATTTTGCATGTCAGGTAACCGCACAGCTCAGAGTAATGAGAAAAGTTCCACTTATTTTGGTTTTCTCTTTTTTTAATTCGATTTAATGCATTTTTAGATTTTTTTTCCAAAACATTCTTTTAAATGTCGTGTTTCATGGAATTGGTTAAAGGTTAAACTTTGATAACAGAGTTTTAAAAAAATGAATAAAATCAATTAATCTCTCACTCCAATAATATAACATTCTTGTCTCCACTTAAATATGTCGTGTATTAAACTAAGAATTCTTGCACGCATTCCAGTCACATATAGTTAGAAGTCTCGACAATGTTTGTTCCCGTTAGTTAGAAGCTGTTATAAATTTTAACAACCAGGTGGATTTTATTTATTAATAAATAATTTCAATATTTTAAAAATTCCTTATTCCATTCTTTGTGCTATTGTCGGATAAAGTAAGTTGTAAATCAGAGCATATTAAAAGTTATTTTAGCTTGTTGTCTAAACAAAATAACCTTTCATCAAATCTCAGCGATCGTCATAAGTTATTACTGTAATCTGGTTCACTGACAAAATACTTATTAAATATGTAGTTACACAGACTTGAAGAACGTTCCTGTTCATAAGTTTGATCAAAAATAAACCGAAAAACATTACTGGAGATTAAATTTGTGTTGACTTCTTTAGAATTTTAATGTAATAGTTGAATCTTATAATGACTTTCATATAAATTTATCGTAAGAGTTGAACCTTATAGTTACTTCTCAAGAAACGTATAGTAAGTAGAAGTTGAACCTTACAGTGACTTCTTTAGAATTTTATTGTGAGAATTGAACCTTATAATGACTTTATACAAACTTATGTGACTTTTACAGAAACTTATCGTTGGAGTTGAACATTATAGAGACTTCACTAGAAGTTTAGAGTAGGAGATAAACCTTATCGTTACTTCTCAAGAAACTTATAGTCGACGTTGAACCTCATAGTGACTTCCATAGAAGCTTATAGAAGGAGTAAACCTTATAGTTACTTCTCAAGAAACTTACAATAGAAGTTGAACCTCATGGTGACTTCTATAAAACTTATCATAGGAGTTGAACATTATAATGATTTCTATAGAAACTTATCTTTGGTGTTGAACTTCATAGTGACTTCTATAGAAACTTATCATAGGAGTTCAACCTTATAGTGACTTTTTAGAAACTTATTTTAGGTGTTGAACCTTATAATGCTTTTATAGAAATTTATCGTATGGGTTGAACCTTATAGTGACTTCTATAGAAACATATCGTAGAAGTTGAACCTTATAGTGACTTCTTTAGAATTTTATTGTGGGAATTGAACCTTATAGTTACTTCTATAGAAGCTTATCATAGGAATTGAATCTTATAGTAACTTCTTGATAATCTTATTGTAGGAACTGAACCTTGTAGTGACTTCTTTAGAAACTTATTGTAGGAGTTGGACCTTATAGTGACTCCTATAGAAACTTGTTGTGAGAGTTGAACCTTATAGTGACTTCTATAGA
Source organism: Tachypleus tridentatus (assembly GCF_004210375.1). Classification (NCBI taxonomy): domain Eukaryota; kingdom Metazoa; phylum Arthropoda; class Merostomata; order Xiphosura; family Limulidae; genus Tachypleus; species Tachypleus tridentatus. The sequence goes on from NC_134831.1 coordinate 112,162,174, forward strand.
AACTTATAATAAACTTATAAGTGACTTTTATATAAACTTATCTTAGAAGAGAACCTTGTAGTGACTTCGATATAAACTTTTTATAGGCGTTGAACCGTATAGTCACTTCTTTAGAAACAAATCGTAAGTGTCTTCTGTAGAAGTTTATCGTAGAATTTGAACCTTATAGAGTGACTCCGTATATAGAAACTTATTGTATGTGTTGAACCTTACAGTGATTTCTATGCAAATGTATCGCAGGAGTTGAACTTTATACTGATTTGTGTAGAAGTTTATTGCAGGAGTTGAACCTTATAGTAACTTATGTATAAAGTTATAGTTAGAGTTAATCCTTATAGTGACTTTTAAAGAAGCTTACTGTATGAGTTGAACCTTACAGTAACTTCTGTATAAAGTTATAGTCAGAGTTCATCCTTATAGTGACTTTTAAAGAAGCTTACTGTAGGAGTTGAACCTTACAGTAACTTATGTATAAAGTTATAGTCAGAGTTCATCCTTATAGTGACTTTTAAAGAAGCTTACTGTAGGAGTTGAACCTTATAGTGACTTCTATATAAACTTATAGTAGGAGTTGAACTTTGTAGTTACTTCTATAGAAAATTATTGAAGGAGTTGAACCTTATACTGACTTCTGTAGTTGCTTATTTTAGGTGTTGAACTTTATAATGACTTCTATACAAACGTGTCATAGGAGTTGAACTTTATTTTGACTTCTGTAGAAATTCATGATAGAAGTTGAACCTCATACTGATTTTTGTAGAAGCTTTTTATAGGAGTTGAAATTATAATGACGTCTGTAGAAATTTATCACAGGAGTTGATCCTTGATGTGGAAGTGAATATCCAGAAATGGGTGATTGTTGTTGAGCACCAAACTACACAATGAGCTATCTGTGCTCTTCCCACCTAGGGTGATTGTTGTTGAGCACCAAACTACACAATGAGCTATCTGTGCTCTTCCCACCTAGGGTGATTGTTGTTACTCATAGTGTCAGACCCCAGTCATTCCGCTGTTTCACTGGACGGAGTGAAGGAAATTGAAACGTTTGTTTTGGACAGTTGCAGATGAGATGAAAGTTAGAGAACTAACGTCAAGTTTTCACGACCATTACACTTCAAGTAATCCATCTTGCTGTTGTTGAGAGTTTTGGCGTGGGCGAGTTGGTTAACGTGCCGTGTTACGTATCGAAATATTGTATACGGTTGAAGGAAGTTAGGGATTGCCGTCCTTGATGACGAGAAACCCACTTGAAATAAAAATGTATCTTAGAACGGTTGGTATTGGTATTAACACTTTTATTGATAAGGAGAGAACAACATTTCGACCTTCCTTGGTCATCTTCTAGTTAAGAAAGAGAGAGTTTGAATGTGACCGTTGACGGACACATGTCTTAGGGACGAGAGTATAAACGGTTACGGGATTGTAAGGGACATCGCAGGTGGATGATGTTAGGTTATTAATTAGTATAGGTATAAAGGTGTTCCTTTATATTGGTTTAATTTTGGTTTTAGTTGCTGTATAAGTAGAGCTTCTTTGATTTTGCATTTGTTTATATTTGTTTCCCTACTTAGTATCTAGATGTTTTCTATGGTTATGTTGTGTTTATTTGATATCCAGTGTTCAAAAACATGTGAAGGTGACTTATTATGTTCTTTGAATTTAGTTTCCATTTTTCTACGAGTTTCTCCAATACAGAAGTCGTGACAGTTGTTGCATTGTATTTTATAAATTATGTTGGTGTTGTGTTTGTCAGTGTAGTTTTTACATAGTATGGACTTTAGTTTTGCACCTGGTTTTTGAATAAATTTGGTGTTTACTGGAATGTTGTGTTTTGTTATAAGTTTCTTTTCAAATGTTGGTTATTTTTTTCCTGATGTCAGGCACACATGGTATGCAGCGATATAAGGTTTTGTAGTTTGTTGTATCTTGGGGTTTATTGTTGTTTGTTTGTTGTTGGTCCAGGTGTGTGCGTATAATTTTTCAATGGTTTTTGGATGAAACTTGTTGATGTTGATGAAGTATTGTTTTATTTTGTCTAATTCATTGTTAATTTTATCTGGTGAGCATAGTTTTGTGGCTGTGTTTATTTTAGTTTCTTAATATGTTGAGTTTTTATTTTGTTTCATGTGCTGAGTCCCAAGGAATGTATAGTCCAGTATGAGTGATTTTTCTGTGGATTTCTGTTTCGAATTGTGTATCGGTTCTTGTGATCTTGAGGTTAGGAAATGCTATTTGGTTAGTTTTTTCTTGTTCACACGTGAACTTAATGTTGGGGTGTATAGAGTTAACATGGTTGAAAAAAGTGTATGTTTTGTAGATGTGAATCCAGTAATTGTACCATCAACATACCTGTTCCAGTATAGTGGTGGGTGTAAGGCTGAAATGTTGGCTGGGACGGGTGACACAGTTATAACAAAACACAACATTCCAGTTAATATCAAAGTTATTCAAAAACTAGGTACAAAACTGAGGTCTATACTATGTAAAAACTACACTGATAAACACAACACCAACATTATTTATAAAATACAATGCAACAACTGTCACTACTTCTGTATTGGAGAAACAAGCAGAAAAATGGAAACTAGATTCAAAGAACACAATAAACACCTTCACACATTTTTGAACACTGCAAATCAAATAAAACACAACATAACCATAGAAAACACCCAGATATTAAGTAGGGAAACAAATACAGACAAATGCAAAATCAAAGAAGCCTTACTTATACAACTAAAACCAAAATTAAACCAATATAAAGAAACACCTTTATTCCTACACTAATTAATAACCTAACATCCACCTGCAACGCCCTCTACAATCCCGTAACCATTTATACTCTCGTCCCTAAAACATGTGCCTGTCAACAGCCACATTCAAACTCTCTCTTTCTTAACCTGAAGATGACATAGGAAGGTCGAAATGTTGTTCTCTCCTTATCAATAAAAGTGTTAATACCCGTACCAGCCGTTCTAAGATACATAAGTATTTCCACATTAGCGATGTGTGCTGACAGTTGTTTTCCATCTGAAGAGGAGTTCTGAATTAGTGATGGCTAATGTCAGAACTGTGGGGTCTCCATTTAATAAAGGAAAAATATATCTAATTCATTGCAAAAATCAATGTTTGTTACACTCTATTACACAGAGGCTTATCAGTTTGGTGTTGTAGAACTCTACAATTTGGTGTTTAATCCTGGTATGGTAACTTTAGACTGAAAACAGACATTCTCCACTACCTTTGTAATACAGGAGTAATCGTGAGAATTTATAACGCTGGCATTTCGGGTTCGATTCCCTTGATAGTCACAGTAGAGCTTACCCAGTGTATCTTTTGGGTAAAAGTAAACAGTCACGCTCTCTTACCTTAGTATCACAGCAGTAAACTTGACAGCTACAACTCGTAAGTATAAGTACTTCAAAACTGAAAACTAGCGAGTGTAATATCTCGACTAAAATACATCATGACGTAACAGTTTGAAATCACTATATATAACATACTGAAATCACTGCAGTAAGAAAGCCTTACATGCCCTGCAACTGGATCACGTTGTACAAGTTGTTTTATAACACTAACAATTCTTACCCCACTTTTCTCACATAAGTTACTGTACATTCAGTTATTCTCCTGACATTTTGTGGGAAGCCATTATTGAAGGCGGAACTCTTTTCATTTTAGACGTCACGCGAATCTCACTTCTCATCTCTTTGTAGTTTTACTCAATTTCAGGTATGACAATTCTTTGTAGAGAACTGACAGCTGATACCCTGTGTCAGTGGTAAAAGGATAGATCATATTTACAGAGCTAGTTATGTTAATTACATTGATTTGAGAAAGTGCTAAAATTTGAGAGCTGCCATCTAGCGATGAAAAATAACTATATCACCTTCATAATATTCATATACTTAAAAAGAAAATTGTTATAAATTTTGAAGTTTTCAGTAGATGCTTGGAACGTCGAGAAACGTTCTTAGTTTAGTTGTTATGTCTCATACAATATACCAACAATAAGCAGATTTCCAGAAAGTTAATGAATATTTATGTAATTTTTAACAAGTAAAGCCATGTAGTTAGTACTTATGTACTCTGTATACTTACATTTATCTTGCTCGTGGCCCCCCAGTGGCTCAGCAGTATGTCTGCGGACTTACAACGCTAAAAACCGGATTTCGATACCCGTGGTTGGCAGAGCACAGATAGCCCATTGTGTAGCTTTGTGCTTAATTCAAAACAGCAACTTATCTTGTGATCTTATCTAGAAAAGAACAACCGTGAAATTCCGAACTAGTGGGAAACATTCTAAGATGATTTTGTTTTTTTCTCACGATAGATATGCTGTTGATATAGGTTTCTCAGCTAGATATCGAAGCTGTGATACTCTAAAGTGGAATACACAAGTGGTAGATATGTTTTTCAGCCAGATATTGCACGTATCGATGTGTGGAATAATCCAAGACGAGGTATACAAAAGGTATAATAATGGTATTCCAAGACGAGGTATACAAAAGGTGTTTCAAAAATATAGGGCACTGCAATGAGAAGCTTACAAAACCCAAAATATTTAAATTAAAATTCATTTAACGCTCACTAATTTTGTTTAAATCAAATGAAGCCGAGGTTTCTGTTAATCGCTACTTTCGTTTTCAGTCAGAATAGCCTGGTTTCAACAGTCATACTGAAACCAGATGTTCGAGAAACTCACAATAATATCTTTAATGATTTTCTGCTCTACATATTTCAACATAATAGAGACAAAAAATATAAGATTTTCAAGTCGGGATAAAATATTCAACATCAGAGACTGTTAACACCTGCACAATTCCCAGAGAAGAGAATGAAGATGTAAAATGTTAGGCCCGATAATTTGTATAAAATACAATCTTTCAGAATGTACCTCTCTTCTGCTGTGACAACAATAGACATCTGAATATCGGTATGCAATGACTAAACGTGTTACATAATTATTGTCAACTAATTAAATATAAAATCTTGCTTTGAATAATTATTTCTGAAGTTCACGTCATTAGTGTTTTTGTCTTAACACCAATTAGACAAAGCAAGGCCTAACAGTCAGTGTACCAGGGCCCAGCATGGCCAGGTGGGTTAAGACGTTCGACTAGTAATCTGAGTGTTGCGGGTTCGAATCCCCGTCGCACCAAACATACTCGTCCTTTCAGTCGTGTGGGCGTTATAATGTGACGGTCAATCCAATTATTCGTTGGTAAAGGAGTAGCCCAAGAGTTGGAAGTGGGTGGTGATGACTAGCTGCCTTCCCTCTAGTCTTACACTGCTAAATTAGGGACGGCTAGTGCAAATAGCGCTCGAGTAGCTTTGCGCGAAATTAAAAACAAACAGTGTACCAGGCTGCAGAAAAAATGTCCAAGGTTCTAGCTCGCAACGTACTGCTGAACCCACTCTACATTTATCTATGGGTGCATTATAAAAATAGCAACCAATCTTCATAAATTTGGAAAAATATATCAAAAGGAAGGATGCTAGTCGATATCACTGAACCCCAACTCTCAAGCTAGTCTGGTCAGTCGGAATAGTGGTGCTTAACTGTTAGTCTCATGATGCATAGTCAGTCGGAATACTGGTGTTTACCTGTTAGTCTCATGATGCACAAGTCAGTCGGAATAGTATGTGTTTACATGTTAGTCTCATGATGCATAGTCAGTCGGAATAGTGGTGTTTACCTGTTAATCTCATGATGCATAATCAGTCGGAATAGTATGTGTTTACATGTTAGTCTCATGATGCATAGTCAGTCGGAATAGTGGTGTTTAACTGTTAGTCTCATGACGCATAGTCAGTCGGAATAGTGGTGTTTACCTGTTAATCTCATGATGCATAGTCAGTCGGAATACTGGTGTTTACCTGTTAGTCTCATGATGCATAGTCAGTCGGAATAGTGGTGTTTAACTGTTAGTCTCATGATGCATAGTCAGTCGGAATACTGGTGTTTACCTGTTAGTCTCATGATGCATAGTCAGTCGGAATACTGGTGTTTACCAGTTAGTCTCATGATGCATAATCAGTCGGAATACTGGTGTTTACCTGTTAGTCTCATGTAGCATAGTCAGTCGGAATACTGGTGTTTACCTGTTAGTCTCATGATGCATAAGTCAGTCGGAATAGTATGTGTTTACCTGTTAGTCTCATGATGCACAAGTCAGTCGGAATAGTATGTGTTTACCTGTTAGTCTCATGACGCATAGTCAGTCGGAATAGTGGTGTTTACCTGTTAGTCTCATGATGCATAGTCAGTCGGAATAGTGGTGTTTAACTGTTAGTCTCATGATGCATAGTCAGTCGGAATAGTGGTGTTTAACTGTTAGTCTCATGATGCATAGTCAGTCGAAATAGTGGTGTTTAACTGTTAGTCTCATGATGCATAGTCTGTCGGAATAGTGGTGTTTAACTGTTAGTCTCATGACGCATAGTCAGTCTGAATAGTGGTGTTTAACTGTTAGTCTCATGATGCATAGTCAGTCTGAATAGTGGTGTTTAACTGTTAGTCTCATGACGCATAGTCAGTCTGAATAGTGGTGTTTAACTGTTAGTCTCATGACGCATAGTCAGTCGGAATAGTGGTGTTTAACTGTTAGTCTCATGATGCATAGTCTGTCGGAATAGTGGTGTTTAACTGTTAGTCTCATGATGCATAGTCTGTCGGAATAGTGGTGTTTAACTGTTAGTCTCATGATGCATAGTCTGTCGGAATAGTGGTGTTTAACTGTTAGTCTCATGATGCATAGTCAGTCGGAATAGTGGTGTTTAACTGTTAGTCTCATGATGCATAGTCTGTCGGAATAGTGGTGTTTAACTGTTAGTCTCATGATGCATAGTCAGTCGGAATAGTGGTGTTTAACTGTTAGTCTCATGATGCATAGTCTGTCGGAATAGTGGTGTTTAACTGTTAGTCTCATGATGCATAGTCAGTCGGAATAGTGGTGTTTAACTGTTAGTCTCATGATGCATAGTCAGTCGGAATAGTGGTGTTTAACTGCTAGTCTCATGATGCATAGTCAGTCGGAATAGTGGTGTTTAACTGTTAGTCTCATGATGCATAGTCTGTCGGAATAGTGGTGTTTAACTGTTAGTCTCATGATGCATAGTCAGTCGGAATAGTGGTGTTTAACTGTTAGTCTCATGATGCATAGTCAGTCGGAATAGTGGTGTTTAACTGTTAGTCTCATGATGCATAGTCTGTCGGAATAGTGGTGTTTAACTGTTAGTCTCATGATGCATAGTCAGTCGGAATAGTGGTGTTTAACTGCTAGTCTCATGATGCATAGTCAGTCGGAATAGTGGTGTTTAACTGTTAGTCTCATGATGCATAGTCTGTCGGAATAGTGGTGTTTAACTGTTAGTCTCATGATGCATAGTCAGTCGGAATAGTGGTGTTTAACTGTTAGTCTCATGATGCATAGTCAGTCGGAATAGTGGTGTTTAACTGTTAGTCTCATGATGCATAGTCTGTCGGAATAGTGGTGTTTAACTGTTAGTCTCATGATGCATAGTCTGTCGGAATAGTGGTGTTTACCTGTTAGTCTCATGATGCACAAGTCAGTCGGAATAGTATGTGTTTACCTGTTAGTCTCATGACGCATAGTCAGTCGGAATAGTGGTGTTTACCTGTTAGTCTCATGATGCATAGTCAGTCGGAATAGTGGTGTTTAACTGTTAGTCTCATGATGCATAGTCAGTCGGAATAGTGGTGTTTAACTGTTAGTCTCATGATGCATAGTCAGTCGAAATAGTGGTGTTTAACTGTTAGTCTCATGATGCATAGTCTGTCGGAATAGTGGTGTTTAACTGTTAGTCTCATGACGCATAGTCAGTCTGAATAGTGGTGTTTAACTGTTAGTCTCATGATGCATAGTCAGTCTGAATAGTGGTGTTTAACTGTTAGTCTCATGACGCATAGTCAGTCTGAATAGTGGTGTTTAACTGTTAGTCTCATGACGCATAGTCAGTCGGAATAGTGGTGTTTAACTGTTAGTCTCATGATGCATAGTCTGTCGGAATAGTGGTGTTTAACTGTTAGTCTCATGATGCATAGTCTGTCGGAATAGTGGTGTTTAACTGTTAGTCTCATGATGCATAGTCAGTCGGAATAGTGGTGTTTAACTGTTAGTCTCATGATGCATAGTCAGTCGGAATAGTGGTGTTTAACTGCTAGTCTCATGATGCATAGTCAGTCGGAATAGTGGTGTTTAACTGTTAGTCTCATGATGCATAGTCTGTCGGAATAGTGGTGTTTAACTGTTAGTCTCATGATGCATAGTTTGTCGGAATAGTGGTGTTTAACTGTTAGTCTCATGATGCATAGTCTGTCGGAATAGTGGTGTTTAACTGTTAGTCTCATGATGCATAGTCTGTCGGAATAGTGGTGTTTAACTGTTAGTCTCATGATGCATAGTCAGTCGGAATAGTGGTGTTTAACTGTTAGTCTCATGATGCATAGTCTGTCGGAATAGTGGTGTTTAACTGTTAGTCTCATGATGCATAGTCAGTCGGAATAGTGGTGTTTAACTGTTAGTCTCATGATGCATAGTCTGTCGGAATAGTGGTGTTTAACTGTTAGTCTCATGATGCATAGTCAGTCGGAATAGTGGTGTTTAACTGTTAGTCTCATGATGCATAGTCAGTCGGAATAGTGGTGTTTAACTGCTAGTCTCATGATGCATAGTCAGTCGGAATAGTGGTGTTTAACTGTTAGTCTCATGATGCATAGTCTGTCGGAATAGTGGTGTTTAACTGTTAGTCTCATGATGCATAGTCAGTCGGAATAGTGGTGTTTAACTGTTAGTCTCATGATGCATAGTCAGTCGGAATAGTGGTGTTTAACTGTTAGTCTCATGATGCATAGTCTGTCGGAATAGTGGTGTTTAACTGTTAGTCTCATGATGCATAGTCAGTCGGAATAGTGGTGTTTAACTGCTAGTCTCATGATGCATAGTCAGTCGGAATAGTGGTGTTTAACTGTTAGTCTCATGATGCATAGTCTGTCGGAATAGTGGTGTTTAACTGTTAGTCTCATGATGCATAGTCAGTCGGAATAGTGGTGTTTAACTGTTAGTCTCATGATGCATAGTCAGTCGGAATAGTGGTGTTTAACTGTTAGTCTCATGATGCATAGTCTGTCGGAATAGTGGTGTTTAACTGTTAGTCTCATGATGCATAGTCTGTCGGAATAGTGGTGTTTAACTGTTAGTCTCATGATGCATAGTCAGTCGGAATAGTGGTGTTTAACTGTTAGTCTCATGATGCATAGTCAGTCGGAATAGTGGTGTTTAACTGTTAGTCTCATGATGCATAGTCTGTCGGAATAGTGGTGTTTAACTGTTAGTCTCATGATGCATAGTCAGTCGGAATAGTGGTGTTTAACTGTTAGTCTCATGATGCATAGTCAGTCTGAATAGTGGTGTTTAACTGTTAGTCTCATGATGCATAGTCAGCCGAAATAGTGGTGTTTAACTGCTAGTCTCATGATGCATAGTCAGTCGGAATAGTGGTGTTTAACTGTTAGTCTCATGATGCATAGTCAGTCGGAATAGTTGTGTTTAACTGCTAGTCTCATGATGCATAGTCAGTCGGAATAGTGGTGTTTAACTGTTAGTCTCATGATGCATAGTCTGTCGGAATAGTGGTGTTTAACTGTTAGTCTCATGATGCATAGTCTGTCGGAATAGTGGTGTTTAACTGTTAGTCTCATGATGCATAGTCTGTCGGAATAGTGGTGTTTAACTGTTGGTCTCATGATGCATAGTCAGTCGGAATAGTGGTGTTTAACTGTTAGTCTCATGATGCATAGTCTGTCGGAATAGTGGTGTTTAACTGTTAGTCTCATGATGCATAGTCAGTCTGAATAGTGGTGTTTAACTGTTAGTCTCATGATGCATAGTCAGTCGAAATAGTGGTGTTTAACTGCTAGTCTCATGATGCATAGTCTGTCGGAATAGTGGTGTTTAACTGTTAGTCTCATGACGCATAGTCAGTCGGAATAGTGGTGTTTAACTATTAATTTCATGATGCACCAAAGGTGCAATCTTAGCCCACATTAAATGTAAGAAAAAAAAAGAATCATTATTAAAACATCGTTAAGCTTGGGGGCTTATAACGCTACAATATGGGGTTCGACACCCGCCATGGACAAAGCTCAGATATCCCATTGTGTACTTTTGCTTTTAAAAAACAGTAAAGTCTCTAATGCCACATTTTTTTAGAATACATGTTTCGTGGTACATAAAATACTAAAACCTGAATTCAATACAAAACTCGTTCCATGAGCATCGCTAAAGGAAATGACTTTTTTAATATCCACATGAAAATCCGTCACGTTTTTTTATACACCAGTCACTGCCTAGACACATGCGGAAGAAAAATCCGGATTGGCGTGACTGAATTGTAAAAGTTCAAAAACTTAATTAAAATCACGGAACCAAACAAATAGACTGACTGTTTTCAGCAATCTTGTAAAGAACAGAAGTTACACAAACAGACTGACTGTTTTCAGCCATCTTGTAAAGAACAGAAGTTACACAAACAGACTGATTGTTTTCAGCCATCTTGTAAAGAACAGAAGTTACACAAACAGACTGACTGTTTTCAGCCATCTTGTAAGGAACAGAAGTTACACAAACAGACTGACTGTTTTCAGCCATCTTGTAAAGAATAGAAGTTACACTAACAGACTGACTGTTTTCAGCCATCTTGTAAGGAACAGAAGTTACACGTTCCCTAGTCTAATACAGTTGTATATCTAAACAACTACAGGTTGGAAAGTTTTAGAAGTCGACCAATTTACTACACAGAATACGAACAAAGTAAATCGCTGTATCTCAGAACGGCTGGTGTAGGTATTGACACGTTGTTCTCTGCTTTATTAGTACAAAAGTCTAATACCCATACCATCCATTCTGAGATGTATATTTATTTCACGTGAGTTTCTCGTCATCAATAAAGTAAATCACTCCTTCATTTAATCTAACTACAATCTATTTTTTTTCTCGGATAAATACTATCTACACTGACTCACGTTTCTTCGTTCTAAGACCTAAAACTATGTAATGGGCTAACTGTGCTCTGTAACCGTTGGTACAGAACTCCAACCTTCGCGTTATAAGCCCTCACATTTACCATTAAGTCTCCGTTTGTCTGCGAACCTCTTCCACAATTCTGTAACTAGAAGAACCAAACTTGGCAGAAAGACTCAGTGTGGTCCCGTGGGTGCAGCGCGAGACTCTAGCCAATGGTGAAGGTGGAAGGGGGGCTATAATAATATGTTTTAGGGATAGAATAATCGAAATATAGCATCATATGTCCCCCCCCTCGGGACGCCAAGTTTGAAACTAGCGGGACCAAACTTGGCGCACGTGCTAGGTACTAGGCTAATGTCCTAACGGTGTTTTTAACAAGTGATCTTAATATATTCATTCGGCGCCCACAACAGGCATTTTATGTCAGTTTAATAATGTGATAACCAGTATTAATATCAAATAATCGTTTTGTTCTACACTTCCTGTTCAATACACGAACTTATTAACCGGTAGCAAAGCTTGACTATCATTTTCATGGAGAGACTGCAGATTAAGTATCACCTTCCAAAGTAAACACGAGAACCGATTTGTCATTGTCTTTATGTAAGCCATACCAGTCTCGGGGATTTCCGCCCCTCATTAGTAATCCTTGAAAAGACCAGGTTGAAAGATTAGACTTCGTATAGTATTGGAGTGGATGTTATATATATGATATTTTACTACCACGGTAAACCAGTAATTATAGAGTAATTTCAATAACACTCAGAATTGATGGTACTGACTCAGTGTTGTGAATTATTTAGTTAGACAAGCTGGTTAAAACCCTGAAAAAGAATCTAAAATCAACCTTCTAAAACGTTGTAGGGTTGTCTGGGTTGGAAACAGTGTAACAGCTGTTAAAGTAAAGTGTGGATTGAAACGTTGTAGCATGTGTACGAATAAATTGTGGATTGAAAACGTTGCATCACATGAGGAGGTCAAGAAATCTGAGTTGGAAACGTTGTAACAGGTTTTAAAATGAAAACAGAGTTGAAAACGTTGTTACACGTGTGAAGGTAAAAAAGTCTGGACTGGAAACGTTGTACCAAGTGTGAAAGTAAATAATTTTGGATCAGAAAAGTTGTAGCTTGAAAAATCACAGCACGTGATGTTTCCCTAAGTTCCTACTTATCAAAACGTTTCCTGCAACTGACTCGTAGCTTCAAATAAAAATTACACAGATTTTGGATTAATGGTGAAAATAGTCTAAGATGTTTTATATCTAACCTGAAAACCATAATAAGGCGAACTGGAATATTTAACAAACACTAATACTGATTTTATATAAATGTTACCACCTAGTAACTACATTGACTTGATCTAATGATGTAATGACGTTTACCAAAAGTTCCTCCAAATAATAATAGGAGAGTTTACCTGTTGCGTTCTTTATTTTAAGACTTGTGTACAGAGACAAGACCAAATGTAGGTATAGAAACACAGACTGGTGGAAAATATATGAATTAATATCTTAAGCCTTGTAATAAATACAGAAGTAAAGCCACGTTACGGTTAGTTTACAAAACAATGAACACGTGCGCCATCTCTATCAAATACCGTTTCAGTGACCGGCCGCTCAAGGTCACAAACAAATACTCTAATGTTTTATTCCAGACACGAGTCGTACTGCTATACTGGTGTGTCACTGCAGACACGAGTCGTACTGCTAGATTAATGTGTCGCTACAGATAGGAGTGTAGTGTTACACTGGTGAGTCACTGCAGACACGAGTCGTACTGCTATACTGGTGAGTCACTGCAGACACGAGTCGTACTGCTAGATTAATGTGTCTCTACAGATAGGAGTGTAGTGTTACACTGGTGAGTCACTGCAGACACGAGTCGTACTGCTAGATTAATGTGTCGCTACAGATAGAAGTGTAGTGTTACACTGGTGAGTCACTGCAGACACGAGTCGTACTGCTAGATTAATGTGTCTCTACAGATAGAAGTGGAGTGTTACACTGGTGAGTCACTGCAGACACGAGTCGTACTGCTAGATTAATGTGTCGCTACAGATAGGAGTGTAGTGTTACACTGGTGAGTCACTGCAGACACGAGTCGTACTGCTAGATTAATGTGTCGCTACAGATAGGAGTGTAGTGTTACACTGGTGAGTCACTGCAGACACGAGTCGTACTGCTAGATTAATGTGTCTCTACAGATAGAAGTGTAGTGTTACACTGGTGAGTCACTGCAGACACGAGTCGTACTGCTAGATTAATGTGTCTCTACAGATAGAAGTGTAGTGTTACACTGGTGAGTCACTGCAGACACGAGTCGTACTGCTAGATTAATGTGTCGCTACAGATAGGTGTAGTGTTACACTGGTGAGTCACTGCAGACACGAGTTGTACTGCTAGTTTAATGTGTCTCTACAGATAGAAGTGTAGTGTTACACTGGTGAGTCACTGCAGACACGAGTCGTACTGCTAGATTAATGTGTCTCTACAGATAGAAGTGTAGTGTTACACTGGTGAGTCACCGCAGACACGAGTCGTACTGCTAGATTAATGTGTCGCTACAGATAGGTGTAGTGTTACACTGGTGAGTCACCGCAGACACGAGTTGTACTGCTAGATTAATGTGTCGCTACAGATAGAAGTGTAGTGTTACACTGGTGAGTCACTGCAGACACGAGTCGTACTGCTAGATTAATGTGTCTCTACAGATAGAAGTGTAGTGTTACACTGGTGAGTCACTGCAGACACGAGTCGTACTGCTAGATTAATGTGTCGCTACAGATAGGAGTGTAGTGTTACACTGGTGAGTCACTGCAGACACGAGTCGTACTGCTAGATTAATGTGTCGCTACAGATAGGAGTGTAGTGTTACACTGGTGAGTCACTGCAGACACGAGTCGTACTGCTAGATTAATGTGTCGCTACAGATAGGAGTGTAGTGTTACACTGGTGAGTCACTGCAGACACGAGTCGTACTGCTAGATTAATGTGTCGCTACAGATAGAAGTGTAGTGTTACACCGGTGAGTCACTGCAGACACGAGTCGTACTGCTAGATTAATGTGTTGCTACAGATAGGAGTGTAGTGTTACACTGGTGAGTCACTGCAGACACGAGTCGTACTGCTAGATTAATGTGACTCTACAGATAGAAGTGTAGTGTTACACTGGTGAGTCACTGCATACACGAGTCGTACTGCTAGATTAATGTGTCGCTACAGATAGGAGTGTAGTGTTACACTGGTGAGTCACTGCAGACACGAGTCGTACTGCTAGATTAATGTGTCGCTACAGATAGGAGTGTAGTGTTACACTGGTGAGTCATTCTAGATGCGAGTCGTAGTGCCATAAGCAACAGGTTTACCATTTACACATTTTGGTTGTGAAGAATATCTGATCATTCGACAGTGCAATACTGCCACAAGTAAACTGATGACTGAAGGACGTTGTTACGACCCCTCCCTAGGTACAACATTCATGGACAAATTGTTTGACAATTTAGAGCAAAACATGTAGAAGAAAAGAACGTTCACAGCTTTCTTAGGATACTGTAAGTTTGTAATCCAATCACTTAGGTCAATCCTGAAACAAACCCAAGCCAATCAGGAGGAAAGCCTTCATCTACCAACTAAACGCTACGGTTAATATACATAACTGTCTGGAGCATTTATCTTAATAAAAACATTAATCAATATTTTAGAATAGAGAGTTTCATCAACTTTGACGAGTTCGTTAGTTCAATACAATTATATGAAACAATAATAACGTTTACTTACCTTTCACATCATATAATGCAAACTTAACAATGTTTACTTCATTATCTGGACCTTTAACAAGGCTTTATTTATTTATCTAACATAATCTATTGGAAATTTAACGACATTCAACTATTTATTACACTAAAGAGTGGAAAAACAGCAAAGTCCATTTGTTTATTAAGTAATTAGTGGAAAGACAGCAGAGTCCACTTGTTTATTACAGTAATTAGTGGAAAGACAGCAGAGTCCACTTGTTTATTACAGTGATTAGTGGAAAGACAGCAGAGTCCACATTCAATATTTACACTGAAGAGCAAGACTCGTATTTTATTTAATTGTGTGAAACTGCTGGTTTTTGCGACTGGTATTTTGTCTAACTGTGTGAAACTGCTGTTTTGTATAACTGCGTCAAACTGCTGGTTTTTACGACTGGTATTTTGTGTAACTGTGTGAAACTGCTGGTTTTTACGACTGGTATTTTGTGTAACTATATTAAGATGAACATTTTCTCGGTACAAATTTTATAAAATCTTAACAAGTGTGGTCGAACATATATAGTACATTTCATACGAAACTGAAAAAGGGATTTTACTCTTAGAAAAGTAAAACAGACTTCCACACTACTTATCACATTTAGTCTAAATAGGAGTTAGTCAGAAAAACTGTATTACCATTCGATAATTGCGTTGTAAATTAGTAAACATGACGCAGGTATATAATTTTGATGTATGGGCCATTAAAAACAATCAAACTTACCTTCAAGATGTAGCGATCCGATGTATCATTTGGTTTTAATCATTTCGAAAGTAGACTTACTTTTGAGGTCTACAATATAATCTGATGTTCTGTTTACGCGACGTATTTCAATATATATCTAACGCTCAGCTGGACTTTGTTTTATAGATCGTGAATTCACGCAATACTGCTCGTGTTATGCGCGTGAGCAATATTAATGTGAAACTTCATTGGCTGGTGAAGTAAACTTATGGATAAACAGGAGGTTTAGTTCGTTATACTGACACAATTTTGCCAGTGGCGTATTTAGGTAGGGGCTAGAGGGGGCTCAGCCCCAGGGCCTGTGATCTTCAGCGGGTCCAATGATAATTTTATTCTAGCGTAAACTTACATGGGATGTAGAGCCCACAAAATTATTAGCCCCTGAGCCTACACAACCTCAAATCTGCCACCGAATTTTGCATAAGCAAATCGGTATGTCATGTGACAACCACAGCCAATGTATAGTCGCGGAGGAACGACAATGTTGACATTACGTAGGCAGGGTGATTCCTCCAATAATTGATCGCATTTGAGAACGGAATGTAACAATCCTTTCTGACACGAAATATTTATATACTAATATCATAAAATACGTTCAGAAAAGGTATTTGTACTTAGCTGAATTGGAAAAATGAATATAATCACTTTGGAGAACCAGAACCATCCAAAGAGAGACCTCCAACAAGTCGTACTCAAGCAAGCCGTGGTAAGCAAAGTACAATTTCTTATAACAAACGAATATCTTAAACAGAAAGGTCAGTGGAAAGAAACGTTCAAGAGATCCAGGCAACAGTATGCAACATAATTAAGAATGATTATTGTCTGGAGGAGCGAGAAAAGTCACGTGCACACAAGTTGTTTCTACGACTTGTCAGTTTAATAACAGTTGCATACTTCAAGCAGCTGTAAAATAAAACGGGCATTTGTGCTATTCCATCCAATCCAACTGTTGAGCAGGGAAATAGTAAGCATTCGTCTTCGTATACAAGAAGCATTATGGAAAGCATGCAGGAAGTAGTGGTGTGCTTCTGACGAAATAGCCTTGTAACGAAGCCTTTCGCATTTGAAACTACAAGCTGTTATAAAGTTGAAAGAACGTGGAGAACACGACTATATATGATCAGTTGAAACGCTGATGTAGAAATTGAAAGTTAAATCATTTACGTTTGTCGTAATCAGAAAACTAACCACACGTCGAGAGTAAAAGTTGTTCGATTTTGTTTGTTTCTTTCCATATGTTAAATAAGCGTTCATTCAGTTTACACACGAGCCCAGTAGATGAATAAAATAAAAGTAAATAATAGTTTTAATTCCAAACCTTTCACATTTTTCTATTTGATTTATTTATAAATATATTATTACAGTATTCATAATACCTCACCAACGCTTGTATAAGCTTTAAGAACATAGTGTGTATGCTTAAAGTATGGTGACTTTATATAAAGATGTAGTGGCGACTGGTGTGCCTCCTGTAACCTGCTTTCAATATCCAGTTCTTATACAGAGTTTCACGTGGTTAATTAACTGATTATCATTGGCTGCAGAAGCATCTTATGTGCCGAAATGGAAAGGTCATGTGTCAAAATAGGAATGTAACTTAAGAAATGGATTTTCATATCAGCCTTAGGGTGGTTGTTGAGGCCCAGCATAGCCAGGTAGTTAAGGCACTCGACTTGTAATCCGAGGGCATCGGGTTCGAATCCCCGTCACATCAAACATGCTCGCCCTTTCAGCCGTGGGGGCGTTATAATGTTACGATCAATCCCACTGTTCGTTGGTAAAAGAGTAGCCCAAGAGTTGGTGGTGGGTGGTGATGACTAGCTGTCCTCCTTCTAGTCTTACACTGCTAAATTAGGGACGGATAAGGCAGATAACCCTCGTGTAGCTTTGCGCGAAATTCAAAACAAACAAGGGTGGCTGCTGGACTGGAAACTTCACTTGAGTTCATATAATAGTGACGGTCTTTCTGTTTTTATTGCATTTTTTCATAGATGGAGCTAAAGCACTTTATGAGATATATAACTTCTGTATGACTTCTCCACACTATGTGTAAGTTGTGTTATAAAAATTTAAGTTTTTTTTTGTTTTAATATAAATACGTTGCGCCATCTGTGAGTGTAATTAACTTACATCAAAGATAACACTATGTAACAAAATTTTTACTTTTTTTGTTCCTGGGCAGAAAGTGTTATTTCCCAATTGCTTATGCCTAAAGTAAATGGGAAAGACCTATTTTCTCTTCAAACTTTGCTTTTGTGACCTGGCTAATGAAATTTTCAAATTTACCCATTTTACAGAACATTCCAGGTAGATTCAGTGCTGAATAGCTGATAGAGAATTTTCTCAAACTTACAAGAATTTTGAAGAACTTTCTAAAATGTTGTAGAACTTACGAGAATTTTCTAGAACCTTCCACAGTAATATATATATATACAGGGCTCACCACACACCACTAAAGTTTAGTTCTAGCTGCCCAAGTGAACACATAGACCTATCTGATTTTATCAGAGGTGGCATCAAGAAGCTGCAAGCATTCTCCAGATGAATTCTGCCATGTATGTGGAAAATTTATCAAGACAAGAGTGAAGAAGTACTCTGTGACAGTATCTACTAAAATACCTACAAGACATATTTTGGAATGCCTGTCAGGAATCAAGACAAACCCTGGATACCTCATTATACCTGTGAGCACTGCATAAAAACTCTAGAAGGTAAGACGGACAATTTTGTTTGCTTGATTTGTAAGATTTTATATTATACAAATGTTAGACCTTTTACATTTTAAATATCTTTTTTTTTATTTCCAATAGTATAGAAAAATATCACATATAAAATATTTTGCATGAACCTCTCACACATTAGTTGTGGATGAACTAAATTTATTCTTTATAATAATTTTATTTTGCTATTTTGCAGGATGGTACAGAGGGGAAGAGAGAGCCATGAAGTTCTCTATTCCAAGAATTTGGTGTGAACACACTGACCACTCAAACAATTGTTACTTCTGCATGGTGGACCCTTCCATCATCCAGTGCCACACTGCCCTGAGCTCCTTGTACCCACTCTACCAGAGAGAAAGCAGCCATTTTCAGAAGAGAGCAGCAAATCAGAAGAGGAGGTAGACGTTTAAGATCCAGATTACAATTTCATAGGTGCAGCTGGAGAGAGAAACCCACTCTACACCAACCAAAGAGACCTCAATGACTTGATCAGAGATCTTGGTCTAACAAAGTCGAATGTCGATTTACATTACAGTTGCAAATCTCAAAAAACTATTCACTTCTAAACATTTTTGCATAACTTTAGTATAAATACATGCAAATCTTGATTCATATGTTGTTTTATTCAAACCTTATGTAAATGAAAATGTGCAAATTTGCCTGTTTTTACGTATAAAATAGGTTAGTTTCTAAATTTCATTATCCAGGTAACAAAAGCAAAGTTTGAAGAGAATAATGGCCATTTTCTGTACTTTTACAACATAACTAATTAAGAAATAACGCATACTATCCAGGAACAAAATTTGTGTTACATAGTGTAATAAATGCTCAATAACAACAATAATGGGAAGTATAGGAACTGTTAACCAACAGCGTGTCCTTGTTCCAAGCTATCATGTCATAAAATTTGCTTCAGATTGGTCCAGTAACTCAGTTGTTAGATAACAGACAAACAGACACAGATACTTTGTGCTTAATATATATATACAGACACACATATATTTAGACAATACAAGGCTAGGATCCATTAAGACATTTACAACATTACAGAATAAAATTGGTTGACCTTACTAAGTTACATGGTATGCACTTTTATACACCATTTTTTCAATGTTTGAAATTCGCTGCTAAACATAATGCAACTATCTGAAAATAGCTTCTAGAATTTCTCTGTTGTTTACATTTAGAGACTAAATTATTAGTTATTTACTGTTTACAGTTAGAGTTTAAATTCTTAAAGTTATTTACTGTTTACAGTTAGAGATTAAATTATTAGTTATTTACAGTTTACAGTTAGAGATTAAATTATTAGTTATTTACTGTTTACAGTTAGAGATTAAATTATTAGTTATTTACTGTTTACAGTTTGAGACTACATTATTGGTTATTTACTGTTTACAGTTTGAGACTACATTATTAAAAGTTATTTGTTGATTACAGTTAGAGATTAAATTACAGTGGAACCCCTCTAAGCGGCCACCCATCAAATTTGGTCACCCCTTGAAAGCGGTCATTCAATCAAAGTCCCTTTTTTGTTTACATAATCCTTAATTATGTACAGTGGAACCCCTCTAATCAGGCCAGTTTGTCTCAGTCATGAGAGTGGTTGTTTTAGAGGGGTTCCACTGTATTAGCTATTTACTGTTTACACTTTGAGATTAAATTCTTAAAATTATTTACTGTTTACATTTTGATACTAAGTTCTTAAAGTTATTTACTCTTTACATTTTGAGACTGAGTTCTTAAAGTTATTTACTGTTTACATTTTGAGACTGAGTTCTTAAAGTTATTTACTGTTTACATTTTGAGACTGAGTTCTTAAAGTTATTTACTGTTTACATTTTGAGACTGAGTTCTTAAAGTTATTTACTGTTTACATTTTGATACTAAGTTCTTAAAGTTATTTACTGTTTACATTTTGATACTAAGTTCTTAAAGTTATTTACTCTTTACATTTTGATACTAAGTTCTTAGTTATTTACTGTTTACATTTTGAGACTGAGTTCTTAAAGTTATTTACTCTTTACATTTTGATACTAAGTTCTTAAAGTTATTTACTCTTTACATTTTGATACTAAGTTCTTAAAGTTATTTACTGTTTACATTTTGATACTAAGTTCTTAAAGTTATTTACTCTTTACATTTTGATACTAAGTTCTTAAAGTTATTTACTCTTTACATTTTGATACTAAGTTCTTAAAGTTATTTACTCTTTACATTTTGATACTAAGTTCTTAAAGTTATTTACTCTTTACATTTTGATACTAAGTTCTTAAAGTTATTTACTCTTTACATTTTGAGACTGAGTTCTTAAAGTTATTTACTGTTTACATTTTGATACTAAGTTCTTAAAGTTGTTTACTGTTTACATTTTGAGACTAAGTTCTTAAAGTTTTTGACTGTTTACATTTTGAGACTAAGTTCTTAAAGTTTTTGACTGTTTACATTCTGAGACTAAATTCTTAAAGTTATTTACTGTTTACATTTTGATACTAAGTTCTTAAAGTTATTTACTGTTTACATTTTGATACTAAGTTCTTAAAGTTATTTACTGATTACATTTTTCAGACTAAACTCTTATAGTTATACAGTTTACATTTAGAAATTAAATTTGAGTTATTTATTGTTTACAGTTAGATTAAAGTTATTCATCGTTTATAGTTGGAGTTATCAGTTACAAGATTAAATCTGATTTGTAATTCTTCAGTAAACCCTAACTGATTCAAAGCTACTCCTTAATCTCTTACTAAAACTTGTGCGTGAGTAATAACAACTTTGGTTAGTTACCACATCAAAATTGTGGCAGTTTTTTTGGTTTAAACTTAGTTGACCACAAACAGAAAGTTAAGGGCAAATATAACCGAGAGCATTCAGAAATTCCTTTGTCTCTGTTACTGACCTGCTACCAGACTCCATATTTAAACTGTTACATCCATTATTATCATTATTGACCTGTCATCAGACTCCATATTTAAACTGTTACATCCATACTATCATTATTGACCTTCTCCTACACTTCTACAGATGTTAAGCTGCTCGAAAGCCAACAGTCTTTGTTTGTTTTTTGAACAGCACTAGTTAAGTTTATTATGTTTACTGTTTATTACTTTGTATACATAACGTGGATTTCGAGGTATTGTTTTACTTACGGCCAAAGTTGTTGAGAATACTGATCTGGTTGGTAAATGCTTTCGGTTATTGTTTGATCTCATTTTATAGTTTTAGTTAAGAGTGATATACTGAATTAGTTACAATAACTGTTTGGGTCAGTTATGATCTATTTAGACTGAAGGAAATACTCTAACAAAAACACATTTTACTAAACCTTAAGTAGAAACACACCTTGAAACAAAACATACTCTCTGACCAAAACACAATCAACCAAAGTATAAGTCCTACCAAAAAGAATCAAACAAAAACACCCAATCAACCAGATACACAGCCCAAACCAATACAAGCCTCCAACAAGTAAATCATTCGGTGTCTAGTGTCTTCCGATTACAACATTAATGAATCTCAATGCAAATATACTGTCAGTAGGAACATCTAGTTTTCTCAAACATAATATCAATGATATGTGGGACTTGCACTTTACTTCAGAGAACAATATGTCACATTCCTACTGTACCTCCTGGTGTTAGATTTATGAAATACAAGCTGAAATACGTGTCACCTGATGCAAAATATTTAACTTAATTTCAACAATGTAAGTTTAATAGCAATCACATATTTCAAAGTAATAACTCAGACAAAACATTTATCTCAAATTTTAAAACTATAACAAACTTTCTTCTTCATAAATAACATTTGTAGACTGCTTTCAATCTACTAACAAATATATATGTTACCACGTGTACACCAGCTGTAAAGGTTCATGTGGCTATGTTAAGTTTTCTACAGTTACTACATACATAATGTTACTGGCATTGGGTGTATACCATCACTGGCAGGTGATGTGGCTATGTTAAACTTATAGGTATATTTCTGTTATTTTGTATTATAATAAATTAACTTAGACAATGTTCAGGTACAAATAACAAAGTTGATTGTTATACCAATCATTATTTAATGTTATTCCTAAAACATTGTATTAAAGTTTGTGACTGTGTAAAACCATTAGAACAAGATAGTATTATGTCATTCTTTCCATTTAATGTTCTTAAACCTTCTATACCACAACAAAATGTTAACACTATGATAATTCTTTACTGGTTCTTGTTGATAACTGAATTAGCCAGAGTTAAAATACTTATTGTTTAGAATTACCATATACTTGTACCCAGGGTATGTTGTAAGGGTTCTGTTTGAATGAACATACTCATTAAATCTAGGGTTTGAAACAACTGTTATGCATTGTCTTAGCTGTATAGAAAGAAGCTAGCATGTGGTAGTTGTATATGATAGAAGAAATCAATTACTGTGGAACTGGACACTTTTCTGTCATTTGGTAGATGCTAGTTTATCTCCTGCTTCAGATCAGTGACAGTATTTCTTCTGTCCTGAAGGTTGTATAAACATAGATATTTAACATCAGTATAACTGAGTTTAGGTGTTCTACCTCTTCCTTTATTATTTTCAAATTCACCTGTCATATTCTAACGATCTGTGTTGTACTTGACAGTGTTTGGGGAACATTTCAAGTTTACAGTAGTTTGTCTCAAGAGTCCAACCAGCATCACATAAAGCCTTTAATGTGAACTCTCTGCTCTACTGGTAATTCTCTACACTTTCTGGACTGTGTCATGATAATAAAACTTAATATATAATCTTAAACATTGTTCTTATTAAGGTTTATTTGTGTGAAGAGAATTCACATAAAGGCTTTATGTGATGCTGGTTGGACTCCGAGACAAATTACTATAGACTTCAAATGTTCCCCAAACACTGCTAAGTACAAAAAATATATATATAAAAATATATATGTAAAAAACAGCTTGTTTGGGTTGAGAAAATTTTTACATATAGAAGTAGAGGAGCGAACAACGTTTTGACCTTCCTCGGTCATCGTCAGATTCACAAAAGAAAGAAAGAGGTAACTGACCGGAAGCTGACCACATCTTTGAAAGGGGTTGTGTAACTGAGTGTCAGAATGTAGAGGGCGATGTTAGATGTTTGAATATATAATTTTATATTATTTATTTTATTGTATTAATATAGGTATAAAGGCGTTCCTTTATATTGGTTTATTTTGGGTTTAAGTTGTTGTATAAGTAAGGCTTCTTTAATTTTGCGTTTGTTTATGTTTGTTTCTTTATTTAGTATTTGAGTGTTTTCTATGGTTATGTTGTGTTTATTTGACTTGCAGTGTTCGAAAACGTGTGAAGGTGACTTTTTATGTTCTTTGAATCTGGTTTCCATTTTTCTACTTGTTTCTCCAATACAGAAGTTATGACAGTTATCACATTGTATTTTATAAATACTGTTGGTGTGGTGTTTGTCAGTGTAGTTTTTACATAGTATAGACCTCTGTTTTGTGCCTGGTTTTTGAATAAATTTGGTATTAACTGGAATGTCATATTTTGTTACTAATTTTTGCCAAATGTTGGTTATTTGTTTGCTGATGTCAGGAATATATGGTATACAGCAGTATATGGTTTCGTGATTTTGTGATTCGTGAGATATATTTACTTTAGTTGGTTGATTTTGCTTTCTGTCTAGGTGTGTGCGTATAATGTTTTCTACGGTTTGTGAAGGAAACTTATTGATGTTGATGAAGTATTGTTTTATTTTGTCTAATTCATCGTTAATTTTATCTGGTGAGCATAGTTTTATGGCTGTGTTTATTTGGTTTCTAAGTATGTTGAGTTTTTGTTTTGTTTCATGTGCTGAGTCCCAAGGAATGTATAGTCCAGTATGGGTGATTTTTCGGTGGATTTCTGTTTTGAATTGTGTGTCAGTTCTTGTAATTTTGATGTTAAGAAATGATATTTGATTGCTTTCTTCCTGTTCACATGTGAAGTTAATGTTGGGATGTATAGAGTTAAAGTGATTGAAAAATTAAGTATGTGTTCTGTAAATCAGAATACCGCAACCGTGTCATCTACATATCTGTACCAGTATAGTGGTGGATGTAATGCTGTGTTAATTGCTTGTGTTTCAACTTGTGTCATAAAAATATTGGCTTGAACTTAGGCCACTTCTTTGTATATAGTTGTGGTTGTTGAACATGAAGTTTGTCTTTATCGTGGTAAATTCTACGAGGGTTACTAATTGGTTGCTGGGAATGTCTATAGATGGGTTACGATCTCGGATATAGAGTTCTAAGGCTATCTGTAACATCAGCCAGCTCATTCATCAAAGACTCTTTTAATTTCAAGTGTAATCTTAATCAACTCAAACATAAAGCCTTAATGGCATGTTTCGATGTTATATTCCTCTTTACAGAAGTTCCAACTGTTGAAGCCTGCAAGTGGGTTTTCTCAACATCACTGCTAAGTACAATCCAGATCATGAGACCAAGACAGGTAAATCTGAAAATAATAAAGGAAGAGGTAGAACACCTAAACTCAGTTATACTGATGTTAAATATCTATGTTTATACAGCCTTCAGGACAGAAGAAATACTGTCACTGATCTGAAGCATGAGATAAACTAGCATCTACCAAATGACAGAAAAGTGTCCAATATTAAGAAGACTCAACAAGAACGAAATATTTCATGTGTAATAGTTAAAAAAAACCTTTACTTCAGTCTACAAATATTGTCAAAATACTGAAATTTGGCTAAAAAGTACAAAACTGGACTGTTGGTGAGTTCAAGTTTGAAATGTTTGGTTTAAAGTGTAGGTTGTACATTCTGCAAAAGAAAGGTGAAAGATACTTATCTCAGTGCATAGTGCCTACCATGAATCATGGGGGGAGACAGTGTGATGGTTTGGGGATGTTTTTATTCTGAGGCAACAGGAGATATTTGCAAAATAGATGGAATAATGGACCAGTTCAACTTCCATCAGATGCTGATGTGTCATAATATACCCAGTGGTTTGTGTATTATTGGTAGATTATTTTACTACAAAGAACACAATAACCCCAAACATTCATCCAATCTATAAAGAAAATACTTAGCTAACAAAGATGCTGCTGGAGTCATTCAAATGATGTAATGGCCCACAAAAAGCCCCAGTCTCTACCAATTAAAGAGATCTGGGGTTTCATGGGTCAAACATTGACAAGTTACTTCCAAAGAAACTTTATGTAAGTGCATTAGACATTTGGAGTAAAATTCCAATGGACACTTTGATAAAATATATTGAAACAATGCCTGAAAGACTGCAACAGTTTTTAAAGCAAAAGGGAACTGAAAATATCAACTATTTGTTTAACCAAAGCACTTCCACTGAATTTCTGTTGTACTAAATATGAAAATTAATACAATTTTGATGTTTCACCCATGATTTCCATAGTTCTTTGAATATGACCTGAAATCTAATTTTTAACCATGTAATAACACTTTTATAAAGTACTGTAGAAACAGTACTTATTGGCTCTGTTACATCTGACTCTTGACAACACGTTGGATGCAGTATTAGTATAGATCTTTCTGACATCATCAACCTCATGAATCAAGAGAGAAGTACTCCATCAAAATCATTAACTTCTCCAAACATCATCAACCTCATGAATCAAGAGAGAAGTACTTCATCAGAATCATTAACTTCTCCAAACATCATCAACCTCATGAATCAAGAGAGAAGTACTTCATCAGAATCAACAACTTCTCCAAACATCATCAACCTCATGAATCAAGAGAGAAGTACTTCATCAGAATCATTAACTTCTCCAAATATCATCAACCTCATGAATCAAGAGAGAAGTACTTCATCAGAATCATTAACTTCTCCAAACATCATCAACCTCATGAATCAAGAGAGAAGTACTTCATCAGAATTATTAACTTCTCCAAACATCATCAACTTCATGAATCAAGAGAGAAGTGCTTCATCAGAATTATTAACTTTTCCAAACATCATCAACCTCATGAATGAAGATGGGAGTACTCCATCAAAATATTCAAACCCTCCAAACACCATCAACCTTGTGAGCTAAGACAGGAGTGATGCATCAGAATCTTCAAACTTTCCAAACACCATCAACCTAATGAACCATGACAGGAGTGATGCACCAGAATCTTTAACATAGACTTATGATAAATGGTAGTCTAAACAACAGAGTTTGTAAATAAAACAGGCCTACTTGTGTCATTAGTAGACACAGGAAGTGGAATGTTTCTCTTCCTGATTTATTTAACTAACTCATTAAACATGAAATTATATAGTTTTTAGTAACTACTGTGATTTCAGAAACAAGTTTTATATTTTACGTTAATTATCAAATGTTTATTCTGAATTCACAATCATTTAATGTGTTTACTTCCATTATGCTTACAGTAACAAAACAATAGCCAAACCCTTCAAAACACTATAACTGATAAAATATCTCTCTGTAGTTTTCTTACAGTTTTCACCACATTTTTTGCTATTTTTAATTTCATTTTTTGGTTTTTCAAAAACTAAGCCATGACAACATATGAAGTTAAACTTTCAGACATCATTTCAAAAGCACTGGAAACACTAATCTCACAGAAACAAATCTGAGATTTATTTTCTCATATCAGTTTATTAAATGAAAGCATACAAAGATTAGTTGCACTCAGAATAAAGTTTTCACTGAGAATGTTTAATGTTTCATAATACAACCAAGTAATGCATTGTAACAATACTAAGAAATGCATTTATTAAAAATAAAACATAATTAACGAAAACTTGTTTTAAAAACAACCACCAGAAACTGTATACATACAACAATGAATATGAAGTTGTAACAGATGAAAAAAGTATCTTTAACATATTGTCAGATGAACTAAAAGTGTAATATAATGTTCAACATCTATCTGGTTACTGCATTATTTTATAAATGCCCTACAGTACTAGTAGAAAAATTAGTTGAATAACAAAATAGGAAACCATGATAACTTGACCTCCTAGTAATTCAATAAACAACTGTGTAAAATGTTTCTCATTCTCAGACATTCCAGAAAAAATACATCAGTATCACATTTTAATGTCTTGGTTTGACAACAACCTCAATGACTTTTCTTCTTTGTAACTAGTTTGACACAAAATATATATTTCATTAAAAGTGACCATACAAATCATTTTTATGTTAAATCATCAATTTTACACAACCTCTTCATTCACTAGACACCAAACACACAATTATAAGATAATAATAATGATTATTCACTTCGAGCAATTCTTTAAAAATATAACAGGTAAACATTTTCATTAAAAGACACCAGATATTCTTCACAACACATCAGATCATACACCAGAATATATGAACATAAAAAAGATGGTTCTGACTTAAATATTTATTCTTAAATTACATTTTGTATTGACTTTAAAACTGGATAAAAACTGTAGAATTCCTCTGAATGTAGTAAAGTCTTGTGTACAATTAGAAAGTACCGTGTGGCTCTACTGTACAGGTTATATTTACACAGAAATACTTTAATGGTAATGTCATGAATATCACTTCCATTCTTGTCAATAAGAGAAATGTATCTCACAGTTTCCAAATCAAGCGATTCCAATCACTCATCATTACTAGACTCTCCAGATAACCCTGTTGACTCACCCGTAACACGACATCGATGGAGGATTGCTTTTTCAAATGCTTTTTTCACAGCTTTTCGCTCGGTGGGTTTTCGAGACTCGACTAGTTTTGCTTTGTCTAGTGTCGAGTCAACTCCAAGAGGCTCCAGTTTATTGCGAGGTAACCACTGCCTAAATTAATTAAACGACAAAATTATTTCTACTCTTAAATCTGATAGTTTTATAAAAGGCCCTTAAAATTAATAGATAGTGGTAGATATATCAAACAACAGCAACTATACAGTACTAAAGTCAGTCAATAATTATACAACATTAGAGAAGTCAGTCAATAACTAGGCAGCAGTAGAAATCAGTCAATAATTATGCAACAGTAGAGAAGTCAGTCAATAACTACATAGTAGTAAAAGTCAGTCACTAATTGTACAACAGTAGAGAAGTCAGTCACTAATTATACAACAGTAGAGAAGTCAGTCAATAACTGAATAGTAGTAGAAGTTAGTAAATAAGTAGATGGAAGTAGAAGTCAGTCAATAATTATGCAACAGCAGAGAATTCAGTCAATAACTAGACAACAGTAGAGAAGTCAGTCAATAACTAGACAACAGTAGAGAAGTCAGTCAATAACTATACAACAGTAGAGAAGTCAGTCAATACTACAAAAATCAGTCAACAACTCCTCCTTATAGTAATAGAACTCTAGTAAGTACAAACTAAACCTGACAGAAATCTACACAAACTTATCACTCTAGTAGTTGAAGTTTGATAAGTTACAACTTACCACATTCTTTTATCTATAAGCACACTTTGTTAGTAGTTGAAGTTTGATAAGTTACACTTACCACATTCTTTTATCTGTGAGCACACTTTGTTAGTAGTTGAAGTTTGATAAGTTACACTTACCACATTCTTTTATCTGTGAGCAC
The DNA here is from genome assembly GCF_004210375.1 of Tachypleus tridentatus. Classification (NCBI taxonomy): domain Eukaryota; kingdom Metazoa; phylum Arthropoda; class Merostomata; order Xiphosura; family Limulidae; genus Tachypleus; species Tachypleus tridentatus. Next base: position 112,191,009 of record NC_134831.1, read on the forward strand.
ACTTTGTTAGTAGTTGAACTTTTGTAAGTTACAGCTTACCAAATTATTTCATCTATTAGCACATTTTTTAGTAGTTGAAGTTTGATAAGTTACAACTTACCATGCTCTTTTATCTATGAGCACACTTTGTTAGTGGTTGAAGTCTGATAAGTTAAAACTTGCCACATTCTTTTATCTACGAGCACACTTTGTTAGTGGTTGAAGTCTGATAAGTTACAACTTACCACGTTCTTTTATCTACGAGCACACTTTGTTAGTGGTTGAAGTCTGATAAGTTACAACTTACCACGTTCTTTTATCTATGAGCACACTTTGTTAGTGGTTGAAGTCTGATAAGTTACAACTTACCACGTTCTTTTATCTATGAGCACACTTTGTTAGTGGTTGAAGTTTGATAAGTTACAACTTGCCACATTCTTTTATCTATAAGCACACTTTGTTAGTGGTTGAAGTTTGATAAGTTACAACTTGCCACATTCTTTTATCTATAAGCACACTTTGTTAGTAGTTGAAGTTTGATAAGTTACAACTTACCATGTTCTTTTATCTACGAGCACACTTTGTTAGTGGTTGAAGTTTGATAAGTTACAACTTACCACATTCTTTTATCTACGAGCACACTTTGTTAGTGGTTGAAGTTTGATAAGTTACAACTTACCATGTTCTTTTATCTATGAGCACACTTTGTTAGTGGTTGAAGTTTGATAAGTTACAACTTGCCACGTTCTTTTATCTATGAGCACACTTTGTTACTAGTTGAAGTTTGATAAGTTACAACTTGACACGCTCTTTTATCTAGGAGCACACTTTGTTAGTAGTTGAAGTTTGATAAGTTACAACTTGCCACGTTCTTTTATCTATGAGCACACTTTGTTAGTAGTTGAAGTTTGATAAGTTACAACTTACCACGTTCTTTTATCTATGAGCACACTTTGTTAGTAGTTGAAGTTTGATAAGTTACAACTTGCCACGTTCTTTTATCTATGAGCACACTTTGTTAGTAGTTGAAGTTTGATAAGTTACAACTTACCACGTTCTTTTGGCATCAAAAAATAAAACAAGATAAACAGGTTGTTCTTGATTTGACCGAAGGGCAAGGACATCATCTGGAGGCACTGGGATAGGCACTCCATTATGAAAAAATCCAGATTTGGGCATATCTGGATTAATGATCTACAAAAGATGTGTTATAGCCTTATTTTAGTCACCCTGTTTAAATACTATCTGAAAATATATCTCTAATGATAATGGACAAAGATTCATCTCAAGAACATTAAAATAGCTGCAATTTATTTATCATCAATATAACAAACATCAAATATTTGACACTATCCATACCTCCTCCAACTCTAACCAAACAAGTAAAATGTTCTCTCTCACACCTTACTCAAACATGTATGATGTTCCCTCTAACACTCCAGTCAAACAAGTTAAATGTTTTCTATCACACTCTAACCAAACAAGTAAAATGTTCTTTCTCAGACTCTAGTCAAACAAGTAAAATGTTCTCTCTCACACTCTAAATAAACAAGTAAAATGTTCTCTCTCACACTATTGAAATAAGTAAGATGTTCTCTCTTGCATCTTAGTCAAACAAGTAAAATGTTCTCTCTTGCACCCTAGTCAAACAAATAAAATCAGTGATGTCGAGAAACCCACTTGTTGAGAAATTTATATGCAAAAACGGCTTCTGGTCAGTTACCTCTTTCTTTGTGAACCTGACGATGACCGAAGGTCGAAACGTTGTTCGCTCTTCTATGTAAAATATTTTCTCAACCCAAACGAGCTGTTTTTGCATATAAACAAATAAAATGTTCTCTCTCAGACTCTTGTCAAACAAGTAAAATGTTCTTTCTCAGACTTTAGTCAAACAAGTAAAATGTTCTCTCTAACACTCTAGTCAAACAAATTAAATGTTCTCTCTCAGAGAAACCAAACAAGTAAAATGTTCTCTCTTGCACCCTAGTCAAACAAGTAAAATGTTTTCTCAGAGTAGCAAAAACAAGCAAAATATTATTGCTCAAACACTAGCAAAACTGGTCAAATGTTATTATCTCTCAGATTCTAGTTAAACAAAGGATTACTTTTCAGACAAGAGCCAATAAGTAAAGTGTTTCCTGTTAAATAACACCCAAATAGGTGTAATTGTATTTCTTAGTCATTAGCTAATAAGATAATAATATTTCTCTTACACATTATTCAAGTGTGTAAAATATCCCTCAAAAACTACACAAATGGTTAATATAACCCTTTCAATCGACTGTCAAACACGTACCATGCTTTCTCAGATTGAACTATAAAGATACAGTGTCACTTGGTCATTAGCAATACATATTTTTTTCTCAAACCCTGCTCACAGAAATAATTTTATATCAGATGCTACCTTGCAGGTCACACTGTTTTCAGATATTAGTCAAACAATAAATCTTATTATCCTGAGTTAAACAGAAAGTATCTGTATAATATTTTAGACTGAAATGCATTCAAGGGTAAATACAAACATATAGATAAATTCTTTGTCACAGTTTATCTCAACAGTTAACACGGTGGAAGTCCAACCAAACAACTTTGTTACAAATTAAAAACTCCACCACTTCCTCGTAGCTCAAGTGTCTAATGTCTAAACAGATGTACATGAAAGTGACTTACAAGAGCAGGGTACCAAGGATAACCTCGACACTTTGCCCACACCAAGTCTAGTGGCTGGAGAGAAATCAAAGGTTGCCCATCATTGTGAGAAAGCCTGGACAGACCACCTGAACAGAAAACACACACTTTCTAGATTTTAGTTACACAGTAATCCCTGAAAATAATGATACTAATTTAATGGAATCATTATTATAAAAATATGAAAAACAGTTTTAAAAACAGCCATACAAAATGCCAGGCATACCACAGATTAAGGAAACAGTGGTTCTACATAATATTATTATAATATAAATATGGACCAGTTACAATAGGTATATCATAGATTAAGGAAACAGAGGTACTACATAATATTATAAGTATTCACCACAGTTACAATAGGTACATCATAGATTAAGGAAACAGCAGTACTATATAACTTTATTATTACATAAATATGGACCACAGATTTTAAAGATGAAGATTTTAAAAACAGTGGTACAAACTACTGTCATTTATTTGAGTAAGTAACAAATTACATTAATATAATAATAGGTACACAAAAAATGATATAAACATTAAACGTTATTGATAGTGGAACATACTGTCTGTTACAACAGAATATTAATCTATGTCTTCTGGAGTGATCTTTACTGAGCAATATAGAGTTACTATATAGTTACAAAACCAAAGGAATGAAACATGACAGAAATGATGTTGGCAGGTACCAGAATACATGTAAATGTCAAGTCTAGTCAAGTGAATACAACTTGCCAAATATGGCTTATGTTCCCATTTTCATTATCATGGTTCAGTCAGAGATTGCCTGGTTTGATGATTTCCACAGTTTCTAAACTTTGGTTGACATACGAGAAGAGTTTCATTCCCTTTCATGCCAGATGTTGGTAGAGAAATCACCAGCCTATTTAATAACTCAAGCACTGATGTAAAACTGTATTCAAACTTTCACATAAGATTAAAAACTTACTTCCTTATCAGACAAAATCCTTACCAAAGGAACACGATGAAGATATCCATAGTATCCATTATGAAAGTGGAGAGAAACAGGGCAAACATTAAGGTCCTTACAAATGATATGCAAAGCACAAAATGTCACATCCACTTTAACATATCATCATTCCAGATATACAGTTTAACAAATTAATATGAAATGAGTCACAAATACTTTGTGATGAAATTCTACTCTGGTGTCAACCAAACTCTAAAAGAGAAACAGAAACTATCAAGCCAAACAATCTCTCACTAAATCATGATAACAGCTCCTGAAACACCAGCTATTTATGTGGAAGTCTATTTACTTCTCATACGCTTCTTTCCTGCTTCCTGCTGACATCATTTCTATCGCATTTCATCTTTCCATTCTGTCTTTATAGTAAAAACCCTCAGTTACACAGTACACATCACACCTGTGTCTTTGTAACAATATATAAACCCTCAGTTACATAGTACACATCATACCTGTGTCTTTGTAACAATATATAAACCCTCAGTTACACAGTACACATCACACCTGTGTCTTTGTAACAATATATAAACCCTCAGTTACATAGTACACATCACACCTGTGTCTTTGTAACAATATATAAACCCTGAGTTACATAGTACACACCACACCTGTGTCTTTGTAACAATATAAAAACCCTCAGTTACATAGTACACATCACACCTGTGTCTTTGTAACAATATATAAAACCCTCAGTTACATAGTACACATCACACCTGTGTCTTTGTAACAATATATAAACCCTCAGTTACATAGTACACATCACACCTGTGTCTTTGTAACAATATATAAACCCTGAGTTACATAGTACACACCACACCTGTGTCTTTGTAACAATATAAAAACCCTCAGTTACATAGTACACATCACACCTGTGTCTTTGTAACAATATATAAACCCTCAGTTACATAGTACACATCACACCTGTGTCTTTGTAACAATATATAAACCCTGAGTTACATAGTACACACCACACCTGTGTCTTTGTAACAATATAAAAACCCTCAGTTACATAGTACACATCACACCTGTGTCTTTGTAACAATATATAAACCCTCAGTTACATAGTACACATCACACCTGTGTCTTTATAACAATACATAAACCCTGAGTTACATAGCACACACCACACCTGTGTCTTTGTAACAATATAAAAACCCTCAGTTACATAGTACACATCACACCTGTGCCTTTGTAACAATATATAAACCCTCAGTTACATAGTACACATCACACCTGTGTCTTTGTAACAATATATAAACCCTGAGTTACATAGTACACACCACACCTGTGTCTTTGTAACAATATAAAAACCCTCAGTTACATAGTACACATCACACCTGTGTCTTTGTAACAATATATAAACCCTCAGTTACATAGTACACATCACACCTGTGTCTTTATAACAATATATAAACCCTCAGTTACACAGTGCACATCACACCTGTGTCTTTATAACAATATATAAACCCTCAGTTACACGGCACACATCACACCTGTGTCTTTATAACAATATATAAACCCTCAGTTACACAGTACACATCACACCTGTGTCTTTGTAACAATATATAAACCCTCAGTTACATAGTACACGTCACACCTGTGTCTTTGTAACAATATATAAACCCTCAGTTACATAGTACACGTCACACCTGTGTCTTTGTAACAATATATAAACCCTCAGTTACATAGTACACACCACACCTGTGTCTTTGTAACAATATAAAACCCTCAGTTACATAGTACACGCCACACCTGTGTCTTTGTAACAATATATAAAACCCTCAGTTACACAGTACACATCACACCTGTCTTTGTAACAATATATAAACCCTCAGTTACACAGTACACATCACACCTGTGTCTTTGTAACAATATATAAACCCTCAGTTACATAGTACACATCACACCTGTGTCTTTGTAACAATATATAAACCCTCAGTTACATAGTACACATCACACCTGGGTCTTTGTAACAATATATAAACCCTCAGTTACATAGTACACATCACACCTGGGTCTTTGTAACAATATATAAACCCTCAGTTACATAGTACACGCCACACCTGTGTCTTTGTAGCAATATATAAACCCTTAGTTACATGGTACACATCACACCTGTGTTTTGTAACAATATATAAACCCTCAGTTACATAGTACACATCACACCTGTGTTTTTGTAACAATATATAAACCCTCAGTTACATAGTACACATCACACCTGAAGCCACAGATCAACATTCTGTCTAAATACGTTACCATCAACAAAACTCATTCTTACATCTGTATTATCGGTTGGTAGCCTATTATTAAATACTACTGTTCTTATGTAAATACAGACTACATTTTAACAGGTATATCACAGATTTAAAAAATAATGGCACTTATTACTATAAATCATTACATACTAGAGACAGCAATTATCACAGGTATACCACTGGTACTAACACATATGAGGTATATATTAAAGTTCAAGGAAAATACTGTTCACTGGAGGAATCAGAAGAAATTTCTCAAGATTCATTCTTGCAGATTCATAATGCTACCAGGTTACCAACAAATGTAGTTACCTAGCAAGTGACAGAGAATAAAGGTAATCCATCTAGGTCACTAACAAGTACAAATACTAGAACTGTTATTGAAAATAAAGGTAATCCATCTGGGTCACTGACAAGTACAAATACTGTGGTTGAGAATAAATGTAATCCATCTGGATCACTAACAAGTGCAAATACTAGTACTGTGGTTGAAAATAAAAATAATCCATCTGGGTCACTAACAAGTGCAAATACTAGTACTGTGGTTGAGAATAAATGTAATCCATCTGGATCACTAACAAGTACAAATACTAGTACTGTGGTTGAGAATAAACATAATCCATCTGGGTCACTGACAAGTACAAATACTAGTACTGTGGTTGAGAATAAAGGTAATCCATCTGGGTTACTAACAAGTACAAATACTAGTACTGTTATTGAGGATAAAGGAAATTAATCTGGGTCACTGACAAGTACAATTAATAGTAATGTGGTTGAGAATAAATGTAATCAATCTGGGTCATTGACAAGTACATATACTAGTAGTGTGGTTGAGAATAAACGTAATCCATCCCTCTAGGTCACTAAGAAGTACAAATACTAGTGCTGTGGTTGAGAATAAACGTAATCCATCTAGGTCACTAAGTAATAGTAAAATGGTTGAGAATAAAGGTGATACATCATGGTAACTGAGAAGTACAATTAGTTGCCCAGTGATAAAGTGGGTAACTTCAATATTCTAGAATTGCACAATTGTTACAGGAAGTTTAAGCCTGAACTTTTAGAATATTTCCCAAATTACACATATAACATACAAACTATCATGACTTACCCACATATAAAGTAACTTTTAGAACATTTCCCAAATTACACATATAACATACACACTATAATGACTTACCCACATATAAAGTAACTTGTAGAATATTTCCCAAATTACACATATAACATACACACTATAATGACTTACCCACATATAAAGTAACTTTAGAATATTTCCCAAATTACACATATAACATACACACTATTATGACTTACCCACATATAAAGTAACTTTTAGAATATTTCCCAAATTACACATATAACATACAAACTATTATGACTTACCCACATATAAAGTAACTTTTAGAATATTTCCCAAATTACACATATAACATACACACTATAATGACTTACCCACATATAAAGTAACTTTTAGAATATTTCCCAAATTACACATATAACATACACACTATTATGACTTACCCACATATAAAGTAACTTTTAGAATATTTCCCAAATTACACATATAACATACACACTATAATGACTTACCGACATATAAAGTAACTTAGAATATTTCCCAAATTACACATATAACATACAAACTATTATGACTTACCCACATATAAAGTAACTTTTAGAATATTTCCCAAATTACACATATAACATACAAATTAATATGACTTACCCACATATAAAGGTACTTTTGCAATCTATACTAACCTGAACATACAACAAAATTAAATGTTTTATTAACAGCTAAACATAATAATAATAATAGTTCAGATCAGAACATGAAATACACTGGTCTTATTTTCACCTTCTATCCAAGATATTGACTTGTCAGAAGAACAATATTAACAAGGTTTAAAGTTGTCACAAGGTTCATCAAAAAATCAGCAAAAATAACCAGTTATCCAACAGTCACAAATAACAAGAACAACAATAATAACAAGTTATCCAACACTCACAAATAAGAACAATAATAATAACCGGTTATCTAACACTCACAAATAACAAAAACAACAATAATAACCAGTTATCCAACACTCACAAATAAGAACAACAATAATAACCAGTTATCCAACACTCACAAATAAGAACAATAATAATAACCAGTTATCTAACACTCACAAACAACAAGAACAACAATAACCAGTTATCCAACACTTACAAATAACAACAACGACAATAACCAGTTATCCAACACTCACAAATAACAAGAAAAATAATAATAACCACTTATCCAACACTCACAAATAACAAAAACAACAATAATAACCAGTTATCCAACACTCACAAATAAGAACAACAATAATAACCAGTTATCCAACACTCACAAATAAGAACAATAATAATAACCAGTTATCTAACACTCACAAACAACAAGAACAACAATAACCAGTTATCCAACACTTACAAATAACAACAACGATAATAACCAGTTATCCAACACTCACAAATAACAAGAAAAATAATAATAACCACTTATCCAACACTCACAAATAACAAGAACAATAATAATAACCACTTATCCAACACTCACAAATAACAAGAACAATAATAATAACCACTTATCCAACACTCAAAAATAAAAACAATAATAACCAGTTATCCAACACTCACAAATAACAAAAACAACGATAATAACTAGTTATCCAACACTCACAAATAACAAGAACAATAATAATAACCACTTATCCAACACTCACAAATAACAAGAACAATAATAATAACCACTTATCCAACACTCACAAATAACAAGAACAATAATAATAACCACTTATCCAACACTCACAAATAACAAAAACAATAATAACCAGTTATCCAACACTCACAAATAACAAGAAAATAATAACCACTTATCCAACACTCACAAATAACAGCAACAATAATAACCAGTTATCCAACACTCACAAATAACAGCAACAATAATAACCAGTTATCCAACACTCACAAATAACAACAACAATAATAAGCAGTTATCCAACACTCACAAATAACAAAAACGATAATAACCAGTTCTCCAACACACACAAATAACAACAATAATAACCACTTATCCAACACTTGCAAATAACGAGAACAACGATAATAACCATTTATCCAACACTCACAAATAACAACAACGACAATAACCAGTTATACAATACTCACAAATAACAAGAACAATATCAACCAGTTATCCAACAATCTCAAATAAGAACAACGATAATAACCAGTTATCCAACACTCACAAATAACAAGAATGATAATAACCAGTTATCCAATATGCATAAATAACAAGAACAATGATGATAACCAGCTATCCAACATCCACAAATAGCAACAACAATAATAACCAGTTATCTAGCATACTCACAAGTACCAAGAACAACAATAAGCAGTTATCTTACATACAACTTCCAAGAATAACAATAAGCAGTTACCTAACATACTTACAAGTATCAATAACAACAATAATAAGCAGGTATCTAACATACAAGTTCCAAGAAGAACAATAATAAGCAGTTATCTAACATACAAGTTCCAAGAACAACAATAATAAGCAGTTATCTAATGTACAAGTACCAAGAACAACAATAATAAGCAATTATCTAACATACAAGTACCAAGAATAACAATAAGCAGTTATCTAACATACAAGTACCAAGAATAACAATAATAAGCAGTTATCTAACATACAAGTACCAAGAATAACAATAACAAGCAGTTATCTAACATACAAGTACCAAGAACAACAATAATAAGCAGTTATCTAACATACAAGTACCAAGAACAACAATAATAAGCAGTTATCTAACATACAAGTACCAAGAACAACAATAATAAGCAGTTATCTAATGTACAAGTACCAAGAACAATAATAAGCAGTTATCTAATGTACAAGTACCAAGAACAACAATAATAAGCAGTTATCTAATGTACAAGTACCAAGAACAACAATAATATGCAGTTATCTAATGTACAAGTACCAAGAACAACAATAATAAGCAGTTATCTGATGTACAAGTACCAAGAACAACAATAATAAGCAGTTATCTAATGTACAAGTACCAAGAACAACAATAATAAGCAGTTACCTAATGTACAAGTACCAAGAACAACAATAATAAGCAGTTACCTAATGTACAAGTACCAAGAACAACAATAATAAGCAGTTATCTAACATACAAGTACCAAGAATAACAATAACAAGCAGTTATCTAACGTACAAGTACCAAGAACAACAATAATAAGCAGTTATCTAACATACAAGTACCAAGAACAACAATAATAAGCAGTTATCTAATGTACAAGTACCAAGAACAACAATAATAAGCAGTTATCTAATGTACAAGTACCAAGAACAACAATAATAAGCAGTTATCTAATGTACAAGTACCAAGAACAACAATAATAAGCAGTTATCTAATGTACAAGTACCAAGAACAACAATAATAAGCAGTTATCTAATGTACAAGTACCAAGAACAACAATAATAAGCAGTTATCTAATGTACAAGTACCAAGAACAACAATAATAAGCAGTTATCTAATGTACAAGTACCAAGAACAACAATAATAAGCAGTTATCTAATGTACAAGTACCAAGAACAACAATAATAAGCAGTTACCTAATGTACAAGTACCAAGAACAACAATAATAAGCAATTATCTAACATACATGTACCAAGAATAACAATAACAAGCAGTTATCTAACGTACAAGTACCAAGAACAACAATAATAAGCAGTTATCTAACATACAAGTACCAAGAATAACAATAACAAGCAGTTATCTAATGTACAAGTACCAAGAACAACAATAATAAGCAGTTTTCTAATATACAAGTACCAAGAACAACAATAATATGCAGTTATCTAACATACATGTACCAAGAATAACAATAACAAGCAGTTATCTAACGTATAAGTACCAAGAATAACAATAACAAGCAGTTATCTAACATACAAGTTCCAAGAACAACAATAATAAGCAGTTATCTAACATACAAGTTCCAAGAACAACAATAATAAGCAGTTATCTAACATACAAGTACCAAGAACAACAATAATAAGCAGTTATCTAACATACAAGTACCAAGAACAACAATAATAAGCAGTTATCTAACATACAAGTACCAAGAACAACAATAATAAGCAGTTATCTAATGTACAAGTACCAAGAACAACAATAATAAGCAGTTATCTAATGTACAAGTACCAAGAACAACAATAATAAGCAGTTATCTAATGTACAAGTACCAAGAACAACAATAGTTATCTAATGCACAAGTACCAAGAACAACAATAATAAGCAGTTATCTAACATACAAGTACCAAGAACAACAATAATAAGCAGTTATCTAATGTACAAGTACCAAGAACAACAATAATAAGCAGTTATCTAATGTACAAGTACCAAGAACAACAATAATAAGCAGTTATCTAATGTACAAGTACCAAGAACAACAATAATAAGCAGTTACCTAATGTACAAGTACCAAGAACAACAATAATAAGCAATTATCTAACATACATGTACCAAGAATAACAATAACAAGCAGTTATCTAACGTACAAGTACCAAGAACAACAATAATAAGCAGTTATCTAACATACAAGTACCAAGAATAACAATAACAAGCAGTTATCTAATGTACAAGTACCAAGAACAACAATAATAAGCAGTTTTCTAATATACAAGTACCAAGAACAACAATAATATGCAGTTATCTAACATACATGTACCAAGAATAACAATAACAAGCAGTTATCTAACGATATAAGTACCAAGAATAACAATAACAAGCAGTTATCTAACATACAAGTTCCAAGAACAACAATAATAAGCAGTTATCTAACATACAAGTTCCAAGAACAACAATAATAAGCAGTTATCTAACATACAAGTACCAAGAACAACAATAATAAGCAGTTATCTAACATACAAGTACCAAGAACAACAATAATAAGCAGTTATCTAACATACAAGTACCAAGAACAACAATAATAAGCAGTTATCTAATGTACAAGTACCAAGAACAACAATAATAAGCAGTTATCTAATGTACAAGTACCAAGAACAACAATAATAAGCAGTTATCTAATGTACAAGTACCAAGAACAACAATAGTTATCTAATGCACAAGTACCAAGAACAACAATAATAAGCAGTTATCTAACATACAAGTACCAAGAACAACAATAATAAGCAGTTATCTAACATACAAGTACCAAGAACAACAATAATAAGCAGTTATCTAATGTACAAGTACCAAGAACAACAATAATAAGCAGTTATCTAATGTACAAGTACCAAGAACAACAATAATAAGCAGTTATCTAATGTACAAGTACCAAGAACAACAATAGTTATCTAATGCACAAGTACCAAGAACAACAATAATAAGCAGTTATCTAATGTACAAGTACCAAGAACAACAATAGTTATCTAATGTACAAGTACCAAGAACAACAATAATAAGCAGTTATCTAACATACAAGTACCAAGAACAACAATAGTTATCTAATGTACAAGTACCAAGAACAACAATAATAAGCAGTTATCTAACATACAAGTACCAAGAACAACAATAGTTATCTAATGTACAAGTACCAAGAACAACAATAATAAGCAGTTATCTAACATACAAGTACCAAGAACAACAATAATAAGCAGTTATCTAACATACACAATCAACAGTAAGTAACTTAATCTGCTGATTACCACCAACAGCATCAAGAATAACTTACTTAACTTGCTGATTATCATGAAGAGAATCAAGAATAAGTTAGTTAACCTACGGAATACCACCAACAGAATTAAGAACAAGTTACTTAACCTGCTGACTACCACAACAGAATTAAGAACAAGTTACTTAACCTGCTGACTACCACAACAGAATTAAGAATAAGTTACTTAACCTGCTGACTACCACAACAGAATCAAGAATAAGTTACTTAACCTGCTGACTACCACAACAGAATCAAGAATAAGTTACTTAACCTGCTGACTACCACAACAGAATCAAGAATAAGTTACTCAACCTGCTGACTACCACAACAGAATCAAGAATAAGTTACTTAACCTGCTGATTACCATCAACAGAATCAAGAATAAGTTACAAAAACAATTTCTTTGGAATTTTTAAGAACATTACATACATTTGTCATGACAGTCAACAGCCTTGAATGACCCCCTAGTATATATTCCAATATTCAAGCTTTTTAAACTCACAAAATGTTATTTAATTAAACACATTTTAATTACGTTTTTTGATCAGTGAAATGTTTACATTAGATAGACCATTTCCCGAGGTGTAACACTATAACTGTTCAACTTTTCCACGATTTGTGGGAACTTTGGAAGTCTCACTGAATTGAATAACTGATCAGTAATGACCTTCATTTAAATTAGTTTGTAAATTCTGTTTAAAGTATTTTGACATGAGCAATTAGTTGAGGAAAATTTCTGTATAATTCACTATTAAAGATACCTAACTAGTGTATAAAAATGTCTTATCTTACATTTTGACAATTAAAGTAAGAAAATGTAAAGGAAGAACTGAACGTAAAGGTCAATTTGGAGCCAGTTGAAAATTAATACATGTAAGAAATAATGAAACTAAAATATGACTTTATAATAATGAGTAATTCACATCTTGTATGGGTAGTTTAATGAAATCAAATATTCATATATAAAAACAGTAAGCATTATGTAAAAGTTAAAAAGGCAAAAATTAAGTCATCAAATTAAACATAACTTTCTATTCATACTAGAAGGAAGCCACATTGTTATCCTTCAGTTGTGACTAATAACAGCAGTAGTTACCTTTCCTTGGTTCACTAAGCGTACTGGTGTCATCGTCACCAGTGGTGGCACCTTGTGACTCACCCCCTTCCTCAATGTCACTTTCACTTTCTGACTGACTGTCACTGCTACTTGAACTATCACTTGTGTCACTACTTGTCTCTGATTGATGATCTGTGTCACTTCCTTGGTCTTCTGAAGTAACAACAACAAACTATCACCAGTGGCTTCTGATAATGTTTAAGCAAGAAACCATTTTCAAAATGGTTCCTCACAAATTGTGATTGTTCTAGAACCTACCATGAAAATGTTATGAATATACATGACCACTTGGTATCATATGTCATGCACTCTTTGTAAATGTTATTAATATACACGACCACTTGATATCATATGTCATGCACTCTTTGTAAATGTTATTAATATACACGATCACTTGGTATAATATGTCATGCACTCTTTGTAAATGTTATTAATATATATGACCACTTGGTATCATATGTCATGCACTCTTTGTAAATGTTATTAATATACACGACCACTTGGTATCATATGTCATGCACTCTTTGTAAATGTTATTAATATACACGACCACTTGGTATCATATGTCACGCGACTCTTTGTAAATGTTATTAATATACCACGCACCACTTGGTATCAATGTTATGTCATGCACTCTTTGTAAATGTTATTAATATACACGACCACTTGATATCATATGTCATGCACTCTTTGTAAATGTTATTAATATACACGACCACTTGATATCATATGTCATGCACTCTTTGTAAATGTTATTAATATACACGACCACTTGATATCATATGTCATGCACTCTTTGTAAATGTTATTAATATACATGACCACTTGGTATCATATGTCATGCACTCTTTGTAAATGTTATTAATATACACGACCACTTGATATCATATGTCATGCACTCTTTGTAAATGTTATTAATATACACCGACCACTTGGTATCATATGTCATGCACTCTTTGTAAATGTTATTAATATACACGACCACTTGGTATCATATGTCATGCACTCTTTGTAAATGTTATTAATATACACGACCACTTGATATCATATGTCATGCACTCTTTGTAAATGTTATTAATATACACGACCACTTGATATCACATGTCATGCACTCTTTGTAAATGTTATTAATATATACGACCACTTGGTATCATATGTCATGCACTCTTTGTAAATGTTATTAATATATACACGACCACTTGGTATCATATGTCATGCACTCTTTGTAAATGTTATTAATATACACGACCACTTGGTATCATATGTCATGCACTCTTTGTAAATGTTATTAATATACACGACCACTTGGTATCATATGTCATGCACTCTTTGTAAATGTTATTAATATACACCGACCACTTGGTATCATATGTCATGCACTCTTTGTAAATGTTATTAATATACTTGTGTAATATACCGACCACTTGATATCATATGTCATGCACTCTTTGTAAATGTTATTAATATACACGACCACTTGGTATCATATGTCATGCACTCTTTGTAAATGTTATTAATATACACGACCACTTGGTATCATATGTCATGCACTCTTTGTAAATGTTATTAATATACCACGACCACTTGATATCATATGTCATGCACTCTTTGTAAATGTTATTAATATACACGACCACTTGGTATCATATGTCATGCACTCTTTGTAAATGTTATTAATATACACGCACCACTTGGTATCATATGTCATGCACTCTTTGTAAATGTTATTAATATACACGACCACTTGATATCATATGTCATGCACTCTTTGTAAATGTTATTAATATATACACGACCACTTGATATCATATGTCATGCACTCTTTGTAAATGTTATTAATATACACGACCACTTGGTATCATATGTCATGCACTCTTTGTAAATGTTATTAATATATACCGACCACTTGGTATCATATGTCATGCACTCTTTGTAAATGTTATTAATATACACGACCACTTGGTATCATATGTCATGCACTCTTTGTAAATGTTATTAATAATATACCGACCACTTGGTATCATATGTCATGCACTCTTTGTAAATGTTATTAATATACACGACCACTTGGTATCATATGTCATGCACTCTTTGTAAATGTTATTAATATACACGACCACTTGGTATCATATGTCATGCACTCTTTGTAAATGTTATTAATATATCATATGTCATGCACTCTTTGTAAATGTTATTAATATACGACCACTTGGTATCATATGTCATGCACTCTTTGTAAATGTTATTAATATACACGACCACTTGGTATCATATGTCATGCACTCTTTGTAAATGTTATTAATATACACGACCACTTGGTATCATATGTCATGCACTCTTTGTAAATGTTATTAATATACACGACCACTTGGTATCATATGTCATGCACTCTTTGTAAATGTTATTAATATACACGACCACTTGATATCATATGTCATGCACTCTTTGTAAATGTTATTAATATACACGACCACTTGATATCATATGTCATGCACTCTTTGTAAATGTTATTAATATACACGACCACTTGATATCATATGTCATGCACTCTTTGTAAATGTTATTAATATACACGACCACTTGATATCATATGTCATGCACTCTTTGTAAATGTTATTAATATACACGACCACTTGGTATCATATGTCATGCACTCTTTGTAAATGTTATTAATATACACGACCACTTGGTATCATATGTCATGCACTCTTTGTAAATGTTATTAATATACACCGACCACTTGATATCATATGTCATGCACTCTTTGTAAATGTTATTAATATACACGACCACTTGGTATCATATGTCATGCACTCTTTGTAAATGTTATTAATATATACGACCACTTGGTATCATATGTCATGCACTCTTTGTAAATGTTATTAATATACACCGACCACTTGATATCACATGTCATGCACTCTTTGTAAATGTTATTAATATACGACCACTTGGTATCGTGTCATGCACTCACCGACCACTTGGTATCGTGTCATGCACTCTTTGTAAATGTTATTAATATATACGACCACTTGGTATCGTGTCATGCACTCTTTGTAAATGTTATTAATATACCACCACTTGATACCACTTGGTATCACTTGGTATGTCATGCACTCTTTGTAAATGTTATGAATATATATACGACCACTTGGTATCATATGTCATGCACTCTTTGTAAATGTTATTAATATACATGACCACTTGGTATCATATGTCATGCACTCTTTGTAAATGTTATTAATATACATGACCACTTGGTATCATATGTCATGCACTCTTTGTAAATGTTATTAATATACATGACCACTTGGTATCATATGTCATGCACTCTTTGTAAATGTTATTAATATATAATGACCACTTGGTATCATATGTCATGCACTCTTTGTAAATGTTATTAATATACACGACCACTTGGTATCATATGTCATGCACTCTTTGTAAATGTTATTAATATACATGACCACTTGGTATCATATGTCATGCACTCTTTGTAAATGTTATTAATATACATGACCACTTGGTATTGTATGTCATGCACTCTTTGTGATGTTAGTTTATAACCACGATCCTTGACATAATCAAACTGACATTAATTAAACATGTAATAGTTGTATCTAAAACTCAATGGTCATGAGTTAAAACCAAAACAGGCAATCTGTATCAGAATTCAAGAAATAACAACTTTTGTAGTCTATGTTGTAAAGCAATCTCCAATACAACAGCATTAAAACATAAACTGAACATATTACAATACTACTACATGTTAAAAATACACTGATTATACAGGGGATGACCCCTTTCAAATGTTGTTAATATGTTAATCATTTACTAGATAATAAAAAAATATGTAAAATTATATGTGTTTAGAAAGCACTCAACAAGATCTGTTCAAACATGATCTCAAATCCTAGTTTTAACACTGGCTTTAGTAAATACTGGAACTAAATGATGAAACAAGTTTCTCTACAATAACTGAATGTAAAACTGAAACTCAAAGTAACACCAACAAGTTTCACAAGTTAACATTTAGTCATTATTCCTTTGGATTCCTGTCTTGCTTCACGTCTACGTGACACGTGCAGATGCTCCTGACTGACTGACTTCCTTCTACTAGCTCTTCAAAAAAATTCATCCTCCATATTACGTTTATGAATTTTTGTTAATCATTTTAACTCAGCCCATAAATATTCAATCAGACTGATAACAGGTGAATGACTTGACCATTCTATAGCATTAAATCTCTTATTTCTAAGATATCTTTCAACGACTCCACTAATGCAGATAAACTTCTTTGATTATTTAGTAGGCTAGTTGGAATAGGAAGATTTAAGAAACTACAACAGTAATACAACCCTGTTTATGTTTACACAACACTGTTTATATTTACACAACCCTGTTTATGTTTACACAACCCTGTTTATGTAACTAAAACCATGAAAAGTTCATGTACTTACTAAAGCCAGTGGATTTGAGATCACACTTGAACAGATCTCGTTGAGTACATTTAAAAGCATATAGTTTTACATATATATTTTACATTAAAAATAACAAATTAACAACATTTCCAAGGGGTCACTTTTCTGTCCACTCCCTGTACATTCTTCATTACTATATATAAATAAAATAATAATAATAGCTTTTACAATATGTATATCACACTAACAACTTCTGACATGTATGTCATCCTAGTTTCTTATTTTCTTATATCATGCATATCACAATAGCATCTTCTAACATATATCACACTAGTTATATCAACTTAGCTTCTGTCAATGTCTATATGTTACATTAGTTTTTTGTCATGTATGTGTGTATGCATATCATATGTTTTTTGTGAAGAATGACATTTTTTACTGTAATAAATTTCTGTTTCTAAGATTTATATTGTAAGAAATAACTGAGAAAGATTGTGAGAGGTTGAAGTATATATCTTAGATTGTATATTGAGCATTAACAGAGGTTGATTGGAACATCTTTTTAAACAACTGTGGGTCAAAAAAGATACAAATATATCTAAGGATCTAATATTATACACAAGTTGACTGAGAAAACATATAAGAAGTTAATATGTGCTTTTTAAATTGTCTGTCTGGAACAACAGAGAAGAATGTAAGGTCCCCAAAGATTTTCAGTTGTTAATAGAGGAACACTTACGATAAGTTGATCTGTATATCTTAAAGCTGTCTGTCTGGGGCAATGGAGATGAAGGGAATGCCCCCAGTGATGTCAGAGGAGCAGCTGCTGGTTTCTGCTTTGGCGATGCTGGCTCAACAGTCTGACTTGCAGATCGGCTTCGTCGTTTAGCTTCAGAAATGAAAGCAGAAACATGCTCACAACTCTCAATAAAACTACTTGAAATTTAATAAAAGACATGAGTTGTGTTATTGTATGGGACATCTGTATTTACACATGGCAACACAAACATTATTTTATTAAGATATTAAAGAGCTAAGAAAGTTTCACTGTTAGAAACTCTTCAAACACATTGAAAAGTGTTTATTTAGTCAGAACATAGTATCATTATATGTTTGCTGTCAGTGAAATCAACTGACACCAGTGTATCATATTCTTGTCTTTGACCATTAGTATCAAAGAAAGAAACAACACTTCTAAGGAAAATGAATGTTACGATGCTTAGATACTTATTATTTATGTAAAAATAACAAGCTAGTATTTTTCAAAAAAATTAAAATCAAATGATAACTTAAATGATCTCCAACTGCTAACATCAGGACATGTACAGAAATATCAGTGTCCTTGTTAACACATTGTTTTATGTGTAAATGCACATATTTTAACACTGTGGATAAAAGAAACTGATGTGTTCCAGACTACAATAAACCTTCACATTTTCAATAATACTGAAAGTTTTCATTTAAAGTCTGTTTCAGTTCAAAACATCAACATCAACATTGTTTGCTGTGGTGTTAAAAAAGAAACATTCTGTCCCATTTTACATAATTCATCAAACAACAGTTTCACTCAAATACTTTGACATCTATCTTTATAATACTGTATTATCTGGGCAAAGTAAACATCATGTGCAAACCAAGTCAATATAAGAAGAATTTGAATGTTATAAAACTTAAGCAAGCAATAAATTAGAAAATTAAAACTTTGATATTTTTATGTAGAAATACAATAAGTCTCTATTTATTCCAGCTAGTGGAGGCTCACTCAAGTGCTAGCACTAACATTATAAAATACAATTTTAACAGACACATGCATGTACCTCACTTTGTCAACCTTTGACATGCTGACACTAGACATGAAACTATAATATTACACAGTTATACTAATAAGATTAGAATGTTAAAAGTATCTCACCTGGTCGATCTTTGACGGCTGACACTAGAGACGCTGCTGTCATGGTGAACACATTGGTTACGGTAGTAGCCGAGTCTAGAAATGCTGGAACAGGAGAGGAGGAAGAAGTCAAACTGGACATATGGTCACTTTATCAGTACTCTTTCTTGTCCTTGCACCCATTCGCTTTAAGCCTGAACTGTGTGATCCACCTCTCCGTGAACCAACAGTTTTCTTTTTAAACAATATGGCTGTTCTGCGATTTACCCCAGATGTCGACAATGGATCGTCTGAACCCTCCCCTCCATTTCCTGTAGTTGTTTGTCTGACAACCTTCTTGTTGTCAGCTGTTGTTTCCTCTATATGGTTAGTTGCTTTAGGATTTGTGCCATACACTGTCCTGTTTGCCCCTGTTCCACTAGCTAATTGTCCACACGGAAAAAGAGACAGAAAGAAAGAGAGAAAGGAAACTAAACAAATGAAAACATACAAAACGCTCAAGAGAAAACAACCGAAAATAATGATATATAGTATGTAGAGCACAAGCATAATTCACAATTATTTCTCAAGAAATGTAAAATACATGCAACACAACAAACATTGTATTTATTCAACATCTAAATTGTGAAACTGTCAGATATTGGTGTTATACACTTTGTAGCAAAGGGTTGGTCAGTTTATGTTCTAATGGTCAATTATTCAATTTATGAACGCCAGTTCTTTAATAATGAAATAAAACTAGAATTAAACCAGATAAGCTATGTCTGACACTAACAACTGGTATAATTATTTTTCTACATCCTGTTCAAAGTGACCACCCATACACATAATTAAACAGAAACACGCGATACACATAAAGTCACAAGATATACATCTTTGCACTAGAAATTCGTATGAACTCAACTTCAACATTTGAACTTACTACCCAGCCAATGCCAAGGCTTGCAAAAGAAACTGACTACTACTTTGAGAAACATACTCAAAATTTATAAAAAAAGAACAAGTTAATCAAAAGAGGAACAAAAGTTAAAACACAAGATATATATATATAAATACAGTTGAAACTAATTAACAAAAAAATAAATAAGACAATGAACTTAAGGAAAGAAAAGATACGACCATGACAGATGGATAGCTCTAGGTTAGTATAAGTAATAATTAACAGTTCTTTAAAACTCTCAAGGTATCACTGTGATGAACAATAACATGCAGTAGAGGAAAGCTAAAGGTAGAAAAACAATACAGTTAGAACCAGCATCTACATCTACAACTGATTTTAAGGATAACTTTTCCAGCATAGTATATGCTATAATACAATTAAAACAGTTACATAAAACTGTAAATACATCACATTCATTACTACAATAAAGTGGTGGGTTTATGTCCCTTGTGATAAACACCAGAATTGGTACACTCAGTTAACTTGTACAAAATGTGATGAAATAGTTGTCAATTCACTGACTGTTTGACTGCAGCATCATGCAATGTCTGACATTACCTAATATAGTTTCTAATGTCACATGGTGCAATATAAGTGAGGAAGAGTATTCTTCATGAAGAGTATGTACAAAACAAAATATTTACCTGGAAGAGTAATCAGTAGAAAAAACAAGATATTTACCTGGGGAGTAATCAGTAGAAAAAACAAGATATTTACCTGGAAGAGTAATCAGTAGAAAAAACAAGATATTTACCTGGGAGAGTAATCAGTAGAAAAAACAAGATATTTACCTGGGAGAGTAATCAGTAGAAAAAACAAGATATTTACCTGGGAGAGTAATCAGTAGAAAAAACAAGATATTTACCTGGGAAAGTAATTAGTAGAAAAAATAAGATATTTACCTGGGAGAGTAATTAGTAGAAAAAATAAGATATTTATCTGGGAGAGTAATCAGTAGAAAAAATAAGATATTTACTTGGGAGAGTAATCAGTAGAAAAAATAAGATATTTACCTGGAAGAGTAATCAGTAGAAAAAATAAGATATTTACCTGGAAGAGTAATCAGTAGAAAAAATAAGATATTTACCTGGGAGGGTAATTAGTAGAAAAATAAGATATATTTACCTGGGAGAGTAATTAGTAGAAAGATATTTACTTTGCTGGAGGTAATTAGTAGAAAAGATATTTACTTTGGAGAGTAAGTGGTAGAAAAGACATTTATTTTCTTGAGAGTAATTAGTAGAAAAACATTAATCTAGGAGAGTAACAGAATAATGAAGATTTACCTGGAAGAGTAATTAGTAGAAAAAAATAGATATTATTTACCCTGGGAGAGTAAGTGGTAGAAAATAAGATGATATTTATCTGGGAGAGTAATTGGTAGAAAGATATTTACTTGGAGAAGTAACCAGTATAAAGAATAAGATATTTCAACCTGGGAGAGTAATTAGTAGAAAAAACATTTATCCAGAAGAGTTATAATCAGAAAACTGCTTCCCTTTCTCTCCTCCTGAAGAATAAATACCACATAGCAGAAATAATTAACCTCACCATATGTAGTAGGTAGCAATGAAGGTTACATCAACTATAGTGTAAGTATTAAATGAAGGTTATTCCTCACTATAGTGTGTAGCAAATTAGTGTGTATTATCTCTCACCATACAGCAAGTGTGTAGCAGTGAAGGTTATTCTCACTATAGAGCATGTAGCAGTGAAGCTTGATTCTCACCATATAGGTGTGTAGCAGTGAAGGTTGATTCTCACTATACAAAGTATGTAGCAGTGAAGGCCACACTCACCATACAGCATGTTGCAAGTGAAGTTGCCATTCCTAATTCATACAGCATGTTGCAGTGAAGGTTATTCTCACTATACAGCATATGTTGCAGTGAAGGTTATTCCTCACCATATAGTATGGGCAGCAAAGAAGGTTATTCTACACTGTAGAGCAGCAATTTAGGCTGGGTTTATTCCCCAATTACATGGTGTAGTGTTGAAGGTTATTCTCACAATAGGTATTAGCCAGTAAGTGAAGGTTATTCCTCACTATAGAGTGTGTAGTAGCAATGAATAGTTATTCCCCACCATACAGCATGTATAGCATTGAAGGTTATTCTCACTATAGAGCGTGTGCAAAACGTAGGCTTATTCCCACCATAAAGAGTGTAGCAATTGGTTGCTATTCCCTCAACCATGAATATGTGGCGCTTATTGAAGGTTATTCTCCTCAATGTCATACTGTGCATGTAGCAATAAAGGTTATTCTCCCCCAATTCATAGCATGTAGCAATGAAGGCTATTCTTCAATTCATACAGTACTGTGAGCTTTTAAAGGGTTATTCTCACTATAGAGTGTGTGTAGCATGAAGGTTATTCCCCACTATAGAGGTCAGGAAGTAGTGAAGGTTATTCCTCACTATGAGTGTGTGTGCAGCAAGTGAAGGTTATTCCTCACTCCATAGTGTGTATAGGTAAAATGAAGGTTATTCTTACTCCATACGGTATGTAGCAGTGAAGGTTATTCTCACCATAGAGTATACTGCAGTGGAAGGTTATTCCCTCACTGTAGAGTGGGAGTGAAGTAGCAGTGAAGGTTATTCTCACTATAAGAGTGTGTGTAGCAGTAAGGTTATTCCCCACTATAGAGTGTGAAGAGCCCATCCTGTCCATAGCTCACGCAAATATTCTCCATACAGTTGCACTATTCCCACATTAGTGTGCATGTAACATTGACACATCCTCCTTGTAGAGTAGGTAACAGTGAAGGTTATTCCTCAATATAGATGTAGCAGTGAAGGTTATTCCCACCATAGAGTAGCAATGAAGGTTATTCTCACCAATCTAAAGTGCAGCAAATGGAAGACTCATTCCTCACCATAGAGTGCAGCAGTGAAGGTTACCTCACCCATACAGATATATGTAGCAGTGTAGCAGTGTTATTCCCACCATAAGAGCAGAGCAAACGAGGTTATTCTCACCCATAGAGTGTGTAGCAACGAAGGTTATTCTCCCACCATAGTGTGTAGCAGTGAAGGTTATTCTCACTATAGAGGAGTGTAGCAATGAAGGTTATTCTCAACAGTAGAGTGTGTAGCAATGAATTGCTATTCTCACCATACAGTAGCAGTGAAGGCTATTCTCACCATAGTGCGTAAGCAGAAGGTTATTCCTCACTATAGAGGTGCAGCAAATTTAGGGGCTGTTATTCTCCCACAGAAGGTAGCAATGAAGGTTATTCCCTCACTAGCACAGTATGTAGCAGTGAAGGTTATTCTCACTGTAGAGTGTGTAGCAATTGAAGCTGTTATT
>NC_134831.1:112215852-112279042 GCF_004210375.1 Tachypleus tridentatus
TTACTTATTATTTTGATAACCTGTTGTTTTAATTTTTTGTATAACATGCTACAAGTTACTTATTATTTTGATAACCTGCTGTTTAATTTTGTATAACATTACTACAAGTTACTTATTATTTTGATAACCTGCTGTTTAATTTTGTATAACATGCTACAAGTTACTTATTATTTTGATAACCTGCTGTTTAATTTTGTATAACATGCTACAAGTTACTTATTATTTTGATAACCTGCTGTTTAATTTTGTATAACATGCTACAAGGTGATAACTTGTTATTTTGATAACCTGCTACAAGGTTTAATTTTGTATAACATGCTACAAGGTATAACTTATTATTTTGATAACTTACTGTTTAATTTTGTATAACATGCTACTTTTCTAAGGTTTGCTTATTAACAGTAACTGAGGTAACAAGATATTTCCTCTTCAGAACAAAGTCACCAAACTATTCATCATCTTGGTCTCGATACATGCCCGTAATTAACAAACTAATTAGTATATCATTTTTCTTGTTTCATATCACTGCTTGCAGAATTTCAAAAAAAACTCATACACCGAAATGTTTAACATATATTATTAGAGTTTCGTTACTCACTAACAGAAACTTCAAACGTCTTTGTTCATACTTATGTTGTGAAAACGTCCTAAAAATGTGCTTAGAATTAATTAGGGTTATTTTACATGATAATTCTATATCAGGCTACAATGAAATTTATTACACGTGTTTGATATTAATAATACCAGGTAGTTATAGAGTCAGTACTGGTGTTTGTAACAATTGTGAGGCAGGTTTGGTTTGTTCACCAGGTTATAATAGTCTCAGACATGGACGGTTTTGTGTTTCAGTTATGGTGCAAAACAGGAACCACACTGAAAACTACACACCCACCCTCGTGTGCAAATTCAGTGTGTGAGTTCCTGACATTCCCCACCCTATAGGTTGTAACAGCACAGAGATGTTCCTATGCCCAAGACAAGCATAAAACTTTGAAAACACGAAGAGGAAATGAGAAACACTTGTTCAAGATGGTTGAAGAAGATGGCTGACTTTGTTGTTAAGAACAAAGCCACACAATGGGCTTTGCTCATACAAGGTATTAAAAAAACCAATGTTTGGTGTTATAAACCCTTAAACACATAGCTAAACCAGAGGGATTTCAGAATGTGAAAATAAGGTTTTTCATACAATTCCATTCTACATGTAAATCAACTTATTTTACAATATTATTTCTTTTGCATTCTTCAGAAATGAACTCCGATATTAGAAACTCTTTTTTTTTTAGCCAACATGCATAATAATAATCAAATTAGGTTTATATAAATCATTAGAACGTTTTAATCATTTTGAACAAAATGGAAGAAACGCGACAATAATAAAAAACATAATTAAGTTATGATGTTATTAAACACTATAACTGGGCATAAGGCTTTAAAATCTCGGTGTCACATGTGATTTTAGAATTTACGCTGCATTTGATGACTATTTAAGGCACAGTTATAGACATTTAGGAACAATTATTTTAAATTTATATCACCAGTCGACAATAAATATCAATACACTAAGTTCAAACCTCTAAAATAGATTTTTTTAAAATGTTGTTTGAAATTTAGGATCCTCTCATTTTGATATATTTTTCAGAAATGTATTTCGGGTTTTTGTTATCAAAATTCAATATTATTAATCAAGCGCTAAACACCAACTACACATATGCCAAAATTTGACGGAAACAGCTAACAGCTATATCATGATACACTGGTACAGACAAAATATAATTCACTTTGAAGATTGTAAACCATGTAACAGAATAAAACAGTCTTAATAAGTGTAGTGTTTTTCTAACAAATAAATATTAATAAGTCCAGAGTTTCTCTAATAGATCGACAATAATAAGTGTAGTGTATCTCTAACAGATCAATGTTAATAAGTCTGGTGTTTCTCTAAGTTAGATATTAATAATTGTAGTGTTTTCTCTGACAGTTAGATATTAATAGCTGTAGTGTTTTCTCTAACATATATTAATAGGTGGAGTGTTTTCTCTAACAGTTAGATATTAATAAGTGTAGTGTTTTCTCTAACAGTTAGATATTAAGAAGTGTAGTGTTTTCTCTAACAGATATTAATAGGTGTAGTGTTTTCTCTAACAGTTAAGTATTAATAAGTGTAGTGTTTTTTTAAGAGTTAGATAATAATAAGTGTAGTGTTTTTTTAAGAGTTAGATAATAATAAGTGTAGTGTTTTCTCCAACAAATACATATTAATAAGTAAAGTGTTTTCTCTAACAGATATTAAGAGGTGTAGTGTTTTTTTTAACAGTTAGATATTAATAAGTGTAGTGTTTTCTCTAAAAATATTAATAAGTGTAGTGTTTTTTCTAACAGTTAGATATTAATAAGCATATTGTTTTCTCTAACAGTTAGATATTTATAGGTGTAGTTTTTTTCTCTAACAGTTAGATATTAATAAGTGTAGTGTTTTCTCTAACAGATATTAATAAGTGTAATGTTTTCGCTTACAGTTAGATATTAATAAGTGTAATGTTTTCTCTAACAGATATTAATAGGTGTAGTGTTTTCTTTAACAAATAGATATTAATAAGTGTAGTGTATTCTCTAACAGATATTAATAAGTGTAGTGTTTTCTTTAACAGTTAGATATTAATAAGTGTAGTGTTTTTGTAACAGATATTAATAAGTATATTGTTTCTCTAACAGTTAGATATTAATAAGTGTAGTGTTTTCTCTAACAGATATTAATAACTTTAGTGTTTTTTCTCTAACAGTTAGATATATAATAAGTGTTGTGTTTTTCTAACAGTTAGATATTAATAAGTGTAATGTTTTCTCTAACAGATATTAATAAGTGTAGTGCTTTTCTCTAACATTGGATATTATTAGGTGTAGTGTTTTCTCTAACAGTTAGATATTAATAATTGTAGTCTTTTCTCTTACAGTTATTATTAGGTGTAGGGTTTTCTCTAACAGTTAAGACTTAATAAGTGTAGTGTTTTCTCTAATAGATATTAATAGGTGTAGTGCTTTTCTAACAGTTAGATATTAACAAGTGTAGTGTTTTCTCTAACAAATATTAATAGGTGTCGTGTTTTCTCTAATAGTTAGATATTAATAAGTGTAGTGTTTTCTCTAACAGTTAGATATTAATAAGTGTAGTGTTTTCTCTAACAGATAGATATTAATAGGCGTAGTGTTTTCTCTAACAGATACTAATAAGTGTTGTGTTTTCTCTAACAGATATTAATAAGTGTAGTGTTTTTCTATCAGTTATATTAATAAGTATAGTGTTTTCTAACATTTAGATATTAATAGGTGTAGTGTTTTCTTTAACAGTTAGATATTAATAAGGTGTAGTGTTTTCTCTTACAGTTAGATATTAATAAGTGTAGTGTTTTCTCTAACAGTTAGATATTAATAATTGTAGTGTTTTCTCTAACAGTTAAATATTAATAAGTGTAGTGTTTACTCTAAGAGATATCAATAGGTGTAGTGTTTTCTCTAACAGTTAGATATTAATAAGTGTAGTGTTTTTTTCTAACAGATATATAATAGGTGTAGTGTTTTCTATAACAGTTAGTATTAATAGGTGTAGTGTTTTCTCTAACAGTTAGATATTAATAAGTGTAGTGTTTTTTCTCTAACAGATATTAATAAGTGTAGTGTTTTTCTCTAACAGATATTAATAGGTGTAGTGTTTTCTCTAGAGATACCAATAGTTGTTCTGTTTTTTTCTCTAACAGTTAGATATAAATAACGGTAGAGTTTTTCTAACAGATAAAAATAGGTGTAGTGTTTTTTCTAACAGTTAGATATTAATAAGTGTAGAAGTTTCTCTCTAACAGTTAAATAATAATAAGTATAGTATTTTTCTCTAACAGATATTAATAAGTGTAGTGTTTTCTCAAACAGTTAGATATTAATAAGTGTAGTGTTTTCTCTTACAGTTAGATATTAATAAGTGTAGTGTTTTTTCTCTGACAGTTAGATATTAATAAGTGTAGTGTTTTCTAACAGATACTAATAAGTGTAGTTTTTTTTTAACATTTAGATATTAATAAGTGTAGTGTTTTCTCTAGACTTAGATATTAATAAGTGTAGTGTTTTCTCTAACAGATAATAATAAAGTGTAGTGTTTTCTCTTACAGATACTATCATGGATGTAGTTTGTTTCATCTCTATGAGATAACAGTAGTTGTTGTGTTTTCTCTAACAGGTAGATATAAATAACTGTAGTGTTTTTTCTAACAGATAATAAAAATAGGTAGTGTTTTCTTACAGTTAGATATTAATAAGTGTAGTGTTTTTTCTAACAGTTAAATATTAATAAGTATAGTGTTTTCTCTAACAGATATTAATAAGTGTAGTGTTTTCTCTGACAGTTAGATATTAATAAGTGTAGTGTTATCTGTAACAGGTATTAATAAGCATATTGTTTTCTCTAACAGTTAGATATTAATAGGTGTAGTGTTTTCTCTAACAGTTGATATTAATAAGTGTAGTGTTTTCTCTAAGAGATATCAATAGGTGTGGTGTATTCTCTAACAGTTAGATATTAATAAGTGTAGTGTTTTCTCTAACAGATATTATTAGGTATAGAGCTATCTGTAACAGTTAAATATTAATAAGTGTAGTGTTTTCTCTAACATATAAAAAAGAGGTGTAGTGTTTTTTCTCTATGAGATACTAGTAGTTATTGTGTTTTCTCTAACAGTTAAATATTAATAAGTGTATTGTTTTCTCTATGAGATACTAGTAGTTATTGTGTTTTCTCTAACAGTTAGATATTAATAAGTGTAGTGTTTTCTCTAACAGATATGTAAGTGTAGTGTTTTCTCTAACAGTTAGAGTATTAATAAGTGTAGTGTTTTCTCTAACAGTTAAAATTAATAAGTATAGTGTTTTCTTTAACAGTTAGATATTAATAAGTGTTTTTGTTTTCTCTAACAGATAGATATTAATAGGTGTAGTGTTTTCTCTAACAGTTAGATATTAATATGTGTAGTGTTTTCTCTAACAGATATTAATAAGTGTAGTGTTTTTCTAACAGTTAGATATTAATAAGTTTAGTATTTTCTCTAACAGTTAGATATTAATAAGTGTTGTGATTTCTCTAACAGTTAGATATTAATAAGTGTAGTGTTTTCTCTAACTGATATTAATAAGTGTAGTGTTTTTTAACAGTTAGATATTAATAAGTTTAGTATTTTCTTTAACAGTTAGATATTAATAAGTGTAGTGTTTTCTCTAACAGTTAGATATTAATAAGTGTAGTTTTTCTTTAACAGATATTAATAAGTGTAGTGTTTTCTTCTAACAGTTAGATAATAATAAGTGTAGTGTTTTCTCAACATTTAGATATTAATAGGTGTAGTGTTTTTTCTTTAACAGTTAGATATTAATAAGTGTAGTGTTTTTCTAACAGTTAGATATTAATAAGTGTAGTGTTTTCTGTAACAGGTATTAATAAGCATATTGTTTTCTCTAACAGTTAGATATTAATAGGTGTAATGTTTTCTCTAACAGATATTAATAGGTGTAGTGTTTTCTTTAACAAATAGATATTAATAAGTGTAGTGTTTTCTCTAACAGTTAAATATTAATAAGTATAGTGTTTTCTCTAACAGATATTAATAAGTGTAGTGTTTTCTCTAACAGTTAGATATTAATAATTGTAGTGTTTTCTCAAACAGTTAGATATTAATAGGTGTAGTGTTTTCTCTAACAGTTAGATATTAATAAGTGTAGTGTTTTCTCTAACAGATACTAATAAGTGTAGTTTTTTTAACCTTTAGATATTAATAAGTGTAGTGTTTTCTCTAAGAGTTAGATATTAATAGGTATAGTGTTTTCTCTAACAGTTAGATATTAATAAGTGTAATGTTTTCTCTAACAGATATTAATAAGTGTAGTGTTTTCTCTTACAGATATTAATGGGTTTAGTGTTTTCTCTATGAGATACCAATAGTTGTAGTGTTTTCTCTAACAGGTAGATATAAATAAGTGTAGTGTTTTTCTAACAGATATTAATAGTGTAGTGTTTTTCTAACAGTTACATATTAATAGGTGTAGTGTTTTCTCTAACAGTTAGATATTAATAAGTGTAGTGTTTTCTCTAACAGATATTAATAGGTGTAGTGTTTTCTCTTACAGATATTAATAAGTGTAGTGTTTTCTCTAACAGATACTAATAGGTGTAGTGTTTTCTCTATGAGATATTAGTAGTTGTTGTGTTTTCTCTAACAGTTAGATATAAATAACTGTAGTGTTTTCTTCTAACAGATAAAAATAGGTGTAGTGTTTTTTTTCTAACAGTTAGATATTAATAAGTGTAGTGTTTTTCTAACAGTTTTAATATTAATAAGTATAGTGTTTTCTCTAACAGATATTAATAAGTGTAGTGTTTTCTCTAACAGATAGATTAATAAGTGTTTTGTGTTTTCTCAAACAGTTAGATATTAATAAGTGTAGTGTTTTCTCTACAGTTAGATATTAATAAGTGTAGTGTTTTCTCTAACAGTTAGATATTAATAAGTGTAGTGTTTTCTCTAACAGATATTAATAAGTGTAGTTTTTTTTAACAGTTAGATATTAATAAGTGTAGTGTTTTCTCTAACAGTTATATATTCATAGGTATAGTGTTTTCTCTAACAGTTAGATATTAATAAGTGTAGTGTTTTCTCTAACAGATATTAATAAGTGTAGTGTTTTCTCTTACAGATACTAATAGGTGTAGTGTTTTCTCTAAGAGATATTAATAGTTGTAGTGTTTTCTCTAACAGTTAGATATAAATAAGTGTAGTGTTTTTCTAACAGATAAAAATAGGTGTAGTGTTTTTTCTAACAGTTAGATATTAATAAGTGTAGTGTTTTTCTAACAGTTAAATATTAATAAGTGTAGTGTTTTCTCTAACAGATATTAATAAGTGTAGTGTTTTCTCTAACAGATATTAATGGGTGTAGTGTTTTTCTATGAGATACCAGTAGTTGTTGTGTTTTTCTCTAACAGTAGATATAAATAAGTGTAGTGTTTTTTCTAACAGATATTAATAGGTGTAGTGTTTTCTCTAACAGTTAGATATTAATAAGTGTAGTGTTTTCTCTAACAGATATTAATAAGTGTAGTGTTTCTCTTACAGATATTAATGGGTGTAGTGTTTTCTCTAACAGATACCAATAGTTGTTGTGTTTTTCTCTAACAGTAGATATAAATAAGTGTAGTTTTTTCTCTAACAGTTAGATATTAATAAGTGTAGTGTTTTCTCTAACAGATATTAATAAGTGTAGTGTTTTCTCTTACAGTTAGATATTAATAAGTGTAGTGTTTTCTCTAACAGATATTAATAGGTGTAGTGTTTTCTTTAACAGTTAGATATTAATAAGTGTAGTGTTTTCTCTAACAGTTAAATATTAATAAGTGTAGTGTTTTCTCTTACAGATATTAATAAGTGTAGTGTTTTTTCTAACAGTTAGATATTAATAAGTGTAGTGTTTTCTCTAACAGATATTAATAAGTGTAGTGTTTTTCTTTAACAGTTAGATATTAATAAGTGTAGTGTTTTTCTCTAACAGAATATTAATAAGTGTATTGTTTTCTCTAACAGTTAGATATTAATAAGTGTAGTGTTTTCTCTAACAGATATTAATAAGTGTAGTGTTTTTCTAACAGTTAGATATTAATAAGTGTAGTGTTTTTTCTAACAGTTAGTATTAATAAGTGTAGTATTTTCTCTAACAGATATTAATAAGTGTAGTGTTTTCTCTAACAGTTAGATATTAATAAGTGTAGTGTTTTTTCTAACAGTTAAGTATTAATAAGTGTAATATTTTCTCTAACAGATATTAATAAGTGTAGTGTTTTCTCTAACAGTTAGATAATAATAGGTGTAGTGTTTTCTCTACAGTTAGATATTAATAGGTGTAGTGTTTTCTCTAACAGTTAGATATTAATAAGTGTAGTTTTTTCTCTAACAGTTATTTATAGGTGTAGTGTTTTCTCTAACAGTTAAGTATTAATAATGTAGTGTTTTCTCTAACAGATATTAATAGGTGTAGTGTTTTTTTTCTAACAGTTAGATATTAATAAGTGTAGTGTTTTCTCTACAGATATTAATAGGTGTAGTGTTTTCTCTAACAGTTAGATATTAATAAGTGTAGTGTTTTCTCTAACAGTTAGTTATTTATAAGTGTAGTGTTTTCTCTAACAGATAGATATTAATAGGTGTAGTGTTTTCTCTAACAGATATTAATAAGTGTAGTGTTTTCTCTAACACATATTAATAAGTGTAGTGTTTTCTAACATTTAGATATTAATAGGTGTAGTGTTTTCTCTTAACAGTTAGATATTAATAGGTGTAGTGTTTTCTCTTACAGTTAGATATTAATAAGTGTAGTGTTTTCTCTAACAGTTAGATATTAATAATTGTATGTTTTCTCTAACAGTTAAATATTAATAAGTGTAGTGTTTTCTCTAACAGATATTAATAGGTGTAGTGTTTTCTCTAACAGTTAGATATTAATAAGTGTAGTGTTTTCTCTAACAGATATTAATAGGTGTAGTGTTTTCTCTAACAGTTAGTATTAATAGGTGTAGTGTTTTCTCTAACAGTTAGATATTAATAAGTGTAGTGTTTTCTCTTACAGATACTAATAAGTGTAGTGTTTTCTCTTACAGATACTAATAGGTGTAGTGTTTTTCTCTATGAGATACCAGTAGTTGTAGTGTTTTCTCTAACAGTTAGATATTAATAAGTGTAGTGTTTTTTCTAACAGATAATAATAGGTGTAGTGTTTTTTCTAACAGTTAGATATTAATAAGTGTAGTGTTTTTCTAACAGTTAAATATTAATAAGTGTAGTGTTTTCTCTAACAGATATTAATAAGTGTAGTGTTTTCTCTAACAGTTAGATATTAATAATTGTGTTTTTTCTCTAACAGTTAGATATTAATAAGGTGTAGTGTTTTCTCTTACAGTTAGATATTAATAAGTGTAGTGTTTTCTCTAACAGATACTAATGAGTGTAGTGTTTTCTCTTACAGATATTAATAGGTGTAGTGTTTTCTCTATGAGATATTAATAGTTGTTGTGTTTTCTCTAACAGTTAGATATAAATAACTGTAGTGTTTTTTTCTAACAGATAAAAATAGGTGTAGTGTTTTTTCTGACAGTTAGATATTAATAAGTGTAGTGTTTTTTCTAACAGTTAAGTATTAATAAATGTAATATTTTCTCTAACAGATATTAATAAGTGTAGTGCTTTCTCTAACAGTTAGATAATAATAGGTATAGTGTTTTCTCTACAGTTAGATATTAATAGGTGTAGTGTTTTCTCTAACAGTTAGATATTAATAATTGTAGTCTTTTCTCTTACAGTTATTTATAGGTGTAGGGTTTTCTCTAACAGTTATGTCTTAATAAGTGTAGGGTTTTCTCTAATAGATATTAATAGGTGTAGTGTTTTTTCTAACAGTTAGATATTAACAAGTGTAGTGTTTTCTCTTACAGATATTAATAGGTGTCGTGTTTTCTCTAATAGTTAGATATTAATAAGTGTAGTGTTTTCTCTAACAGTTAGATATTAATAAGTGTAGTGTTTTTCTCTAACAGATAGATATTAATAGGTGTAGTGTTTTCTCTAACAGATACTAATAAGTGTAGTGTTTTCTCTAACAGATATTAATAAGTGTAGTGTTTCTCTATCAGATATTAATAAGTGTAGTGTTTTTTCTAACATTTAGATATTAATAGGTGTAGTGTTTTCTTTAACAGTTAGATATTAATAGGTGTAGTGTTTTCTCTTACAGTTAGATATTAATAAGTGTAGTGTTTTCTCTAACAGTTAGATATTAATAATTGTAGTGTTTTCTCTAACAGTTAAATATTAATAAGTGTAGTGTTTTCTCTAAGAGATATTAATAGGTGTGTAGTGTTTTCTCTAACAGTTAGATATTAATAAGTGTAGTGTTTTTTCTAACAGATATTAATAGGTGTAGTGTTTTCTCAACAGTTAGATATTAATAGGTGTAGTGTTTTCTCTAACAGTTAGTATTAATAGGTGTAGTGTTTTCTCTTACAGATACTAATAAGTGTAGTGTTTTCTCTACACAGATACTAATAGGTGTAGTGTTTTCTCTATGAGATACCAGTGGTTGTTGTGTTTTCTCTTACAGTTAGATATAAATAACTGTAGTGTTTTTTTCTAACAGATAATAATAGGTGTAGTGTTTTTCTGACAGTTAGATATTAATAAGTGTAGTGTTTTTCTAACAGTTAAATATTAATAAGTGTAGTGTTTTCTCTAACAGATATTAATAGGTGTAGTGTTTTTCTTTAACAGTTAGATATTAATAAGTGTAGTGTTTTCTCTTACAGTTAGATATTAATAAGTGTAGTGTTTTCTCTAACAGTTAGATATTAATAATTGTATTGTTTTCTCTAACAGTTAAATATTAATAAATGTAGTGTTTACTCTAAGAGATATCAATAGGTGTAGTGTTTTCTCTAACAGTTAGATATTAATAAGTGTAGTGTTTTTCTAACAGATATTAATAGGTGTAGTGTTTTCTCTAACAGTTAGTATTAATAGGTGTAGTGTTTTCTCTAACAGTTAGATATTATAAGTGTAGTGTTTTCTCTAACAGATATTAATAAGTGTAGTGTTTTCTCTAACAGATATTAATAGGTGTAGTGTTTTCTCTATGAGATATTAATGGTTGTTGTGTTTTCTCTTTACAGTTAGATATAAATAAGTGTAGTGTTTTTTTCTAACAGATAATAATAGGTGTAGTGTTTTCTCAACAGTTAGATATTAATAAGTGTAGTGTTTTTCTAACAGTTAAATATTAATAAGTGTAGTGTTTTCTCTAACAGATATTAATAAGTGTAGTGTTTTTTCTCTAACAGTTAGATATTAATAATTGTAGTGTTTTCTCAAACAGTTAGATATTAATAGGTGTAGTGTTTTTCTCTTACAGTTAGATATTAATAAGTGTAGTGTTTTCTCTAACAGATATTAATAAGTGTAGTTTTTTTTAACAGTTAGATATTAATAAGTGTAGTGTTTTCTCTAACAGTTAGATATTAATGGGTATAGTGTTTTCTCTAACAGTTAGATATTAATAAGTGTAGTGTTTTCTCTAACAGATATTAATAAGTGTAGTGTTTTCTCTAACAGATATTAATAGGTGTAGTGTTTTCTCTATGAGATATTAATAGTTGTTGTGTTTTCTCTAACAGGTAGATATAAATAACTGTAGTGTTTTTTCTAACAGTTACATATTAATAGGTGTAGTGTTTTCTCTAACAGTTAGATATTAATAAGTGTAGTGTTTTCTTTAACAGATATTAATAGGTGTAGTGTTTTTTCTAACAGTTAGATATTAATAAGTGTAGTGTTTTCTCTAACAGATATTAATAAGTGTAGTGTTTTCTCTAACAGTTAAATATTAATAAGTGTAGTGTTTTCTCTAAGAGATATTAATAGGTGTAGTGTTTTCTCTAACAGTTAGATATTAATAAGTGTAGTGTTTTTCTCTAACAGTTATTAATAGGTGTAGTGTTTTCTCAAACAGTTACTATTAATAAGTGTAGTGTTTTCTCTAACAGTTAAATATTAATAAGTGTAGTGTTTTCTCTAAGAGATATTAATAGGTGTAGTGTTTTCTCTAACAGTTAGATATTAATAAGTGTAGTGTTTTCTCTAACAGATATTATTAGGTGTAGAGTTTTCTCTAACAGTTAAATATTAATAAGTGTAGTGTTTTCTCTAACATATAAAAATAGGTGTAGTGTTTTCTCTATGAGATATTAATAGTTAGTGTTTTCTCTAACAGTTAAATATTAATAAGTGTAGTGTTTTCTCTAACAGATATTAATAGTTGTAGTGTTTTCTCTAACAGTTAGATATTAATAAGTGTAGTGTTTTCTGTAACAGATATTAATAAGTGTAGTGTTTTCTGTAACAGATATTAATAAGTGTAGTGCTTTCTCTAACAGTTAAGTATTAATGAGTGTAGTGTTTTCTCTAACAGTTAAGAATTATTAAGTATAGTGTTTTCTTTACACTTAGATATTAATAAGTGTTTTGTTTTCTCTAACAGTTAGATATTAATAAGTTTAGTGTTTTCTCTAACTGATATTAATAGGTGTAGTGTTTTCTTTAACAAATAGATATTAATAAGTGTAGTGTATTCTCTAACAGATATTAATAAGTGTAGTGTTTTCTTTAACAGTTAGATATTAATAAGTGTAGTGTTTTTGTAACAGATATTAATAAGTATATTGTTTCTCTAACAGTTAGATATTAATAAGTGTAGTGTTTTCTGTAACAGATATTAATAACTGTAGTGTTTTCTCTAACAGTTAGATATTAATAAGTGTTGTGTTTTTTCTAACAGTTAAGTATTAATAAGTGTAATGTTTTCTCTAACAGATATTAATAAGTGTAGTGCTTTCTCTAACATTGGATATTAATAGGTGTAGTGTTTTCTCTAACAGTTAGATATTAATAATTGTAGTCTTTTCTCTTACAGTTATTTATAGGTGTAGGGTTTTCTCTAACAGTTAAGACTTAATAAGTGTAGTGTTTTCTCTAATAGATATTAATAGGTGTAGTGCTTTTCTAACAGTTAGATATTAACAAGTGTAGTGTTTTCTCTAACAAATATTAATAGGTGTCGTGTTTTCTCTAATAGTTAGATATTAATAAGTCTAGCGTTTTCTCTAACAGTTAGTTATTTATAAGTGTAGTGTTTTCTTTAACAGATAGATATTAATAGGCGTAGTGTTTTCTCTAACAGATACTAATAAGTGTTGTGTTTTCTCTAACGATATTAATAAGTGTAGTGTTTTCTCTATCACATATTAATAAGTATAGTGTTTTTTCTAACATTTAGATATTAATAGGTGTAGTGTTTTCTTTAACAGTTAGATATTAATCGGTGTAGTGTTTTCTCTTACAGTTAGATATTAATAAGTGTAGTGTTTTCTCTAACAGTTAGATATTAATAATTGTAGTGTTTTCTCTAACAGTTAAATATTAATAAGTGTAGTGTTTACTCTAAGAGATATCAATAGGTGTAGTGTTTTCTCTAACAGTTAGATATTAATAAGTGTAGTGTTTTTTCTAACAGATATCAATAGGTGTAGTGTTTTCTCTAACAGTTATTATTAATAGGTGTAGTGTTTTCTCTAACAGTTAGATATTAATAAGTGTAGTGTTTTCTCTTACAGATACTAATGAGTGTAGTGTTTTCTCTTACAGATACTAATAGGTGTAGTGTTTTCTCTATGAGATACCAGTAGTTGTTCTGTTTTCTCTAACAGTTAGATATAAATAACGGTAGAGTTTTTTCTACCAGATAAAAACAGGTGTAGTGTTTTTTCTGACAGTTAGATATTAATAAGTGTAGTAGTTTCTTCTAACAGTTAAATAATAATAAGTATAGTGTTTTCTCTAACAGATATTAATAAGTGTAGTGTTTTCTCAAACAGTTAGATATTAATCGGTGTAGTGTTTTCTCTTACAGTTAGATATTAATAAGTGTAGTGTTTTCTCTGACAGTTAGATATTAATAAGTGTAGTGTTTTCACTAACAGATACTAATAAGTGTAGTTTTTTTTAACATTTAGATATTAATAAGTGTAGTGTTTTCTCTAAGAATTAGATATTAATAAGTGTAATGTTTTCTCTAACAGATAATAATAAGTGTAGTGGTTTCTCTTACAGATACTAATGGATGTAGCGTTTCATCTATGAGATAACAGTAGTTGTTGTGTTTTCTCTAACAGGTAGATATAAATAACTGTAGTGTTTTTTTCTAACAGATAAAAATAGGTGTAGTGTTTTTTCTGACAGTTAGATATTAATAAGTGTAGTGTTTTTTCTAACAGTTAAATATTAATAAGTATAGTGTTTTCTCTAACAGATATTAATAAGTGTAGTGTTTTCTCTGACAGTTAGATATTAATAAGTGTAGTGTTATCTGTAACAGGTATTAATAAGCATATTGTTTTCTCTAACAGTTAGATATTTATAGGTGTAGTTTTTTTCTCTAACAGTTAGATATTAATAAGTGTAGTGTTTACTCTAAGAGATATCAATAGGTGTGGTGTATTCTCTAACAGTTAGATATTAATAAGTGTAGTGTTTTCTCTAACAGATATTATTAGGTATAGAGCTATCTGTAACAGTTAAATATTAATAAGTGTAGTGTTTTCTCTAACATATAAAAAGAGGTGTAGTGTTTTCTCTATGAGATACTAGTAGTTATTGTGTTTTCTGTAACAGTTAAATATTAATAAGTGTATTGTTTTCTCTATGAGATACTAGTAGTTATTGTGTTTTCTGTAACAGTTAGATATTAATAAGTGTAGTGTTTTCTCTAACAGATATTAATAAGTGTAGTGCTTTCTCTAACAGTTAAGTATTAATGAGTGTAGTGTTTTCTCTAACAGTTAAGAATTATTAAGTATAGTGTTTTCTTTAACACTTAGATATTAATAAGTGTTTTGTTTTCTCTAACAGATAGATATTAATAGGTGTGGTGTTTTCTCTAACAGTTAGATATTAATATGTGTAGTGTTTTCTCTAACTGATATTAATAAGTGTAGTGTTTTTTTAACAGTTAGATATTAATAAGTTTAGTATTTTCTCTAACAGTTAGATATTAATAAGTGTTGTGATATCTCTAACAGTTAGATATTAATAAGTGTAGTGTTTTCTCTAACTGATATTAATAAGTGTAGTGTTTTTTTAACAATTAGATATTAATAAGTTTAGTATTTTCTTTAACAGTTAGATATTAATAAGTGTTGTGATTTCTCTAACAGTTAGATATTAATAAGAGTAGTTTTTCTTTAACAGATATTAATAAATGTAGTGTTTTCTTTAACAGTTAGATAATAATAAGTGTAGTGTTTTCTCCAACATTTAGATATTAATAGGTGTAGTGTTTTCTTTAACTGTTAGATATTAATAAGTGTAGTTTTTTTTCTAACAGTTAGATATTAATAAGTGTAGTGTTTTCTGTAACAGGTATTAATAAGCATATTGTTTTCTCTAACAGTTAGATATTAATAGGTGTAATGTTTTCTCTAACAGATATTAATAGGTGTAGTGTTTTCTTTAACAAATAGATATTAATAAGTGTAGTGTTTTCTCTAACAGTTAAATATTAATAAGTATAGTGTTTTCTCTAACAGATATTAATAAGTGTAGTGTTTTCTCTGACAGTTAGATATTAATAATTGTTGTGTTTTCTCAAACAGTTAGATATTAATCGGTGTAGTGTTTTCTCTTACAGTTAGATATTAATAAGTGTAGTGTTTTCTCTAACAGATACTAATAAGTGTAGTTTTTTTAACCTTTAGATATTAATAAGTGTAGTGTTTTCTCTAAGAGTTAGATATTAATAGGTATAGTGTTTTCTCTAACAGTTAGATATTAATAAGTGTAATGTTTTCTCTAACAGATATTAATAAGTGTAGTGGTTTCTCTTACAGATACTAATGGGTTTAGTGTTTTCTCTATGAGATACCAATAGTTGTTGTGTTTTCTCTAACAGGTAGATATAAATAACTGTAGTGTTTTTTTCTAACAGATATTAATAGCTGTAGTGTTTTTTCTAACTGTTACATATTAATAGGTGTAGTGTTTTCTCTAACAGTTAGATATTAATAAGTGTAGTGTTTTCTCTAACAGATATTAATAGGTGTAGTGTTTTCTCTTACAGATACTAATGAGTGTAGTGTTTTCTCTTACAGATACTAATAGGTGTAGTGTTTTCTCTATGAGATACCAGTAGTTGTTGTGTTTTCTCTAACAGTTAGATATAAATAACTGTAGTGTTTTTTTCTAACAGATAAAAATAGGTGTAGTGTTTTTTCTGACAGTTAGATATTAATAAGTGTAGTGTTTTTTCTAACTGTTTAATATTAATAAGTATAGTGTTTTCTCTAACAGATATTAATAAGTGTAGTGTTTTCTCTGACAGATAGATATTAATAATTGTTGTGTTTTCTCAAACAGTTAGATATTAATTTGTGTAGTGTTTTCTCTTACAGTTAGATATTAATAAGTGTAGTGTTTTCTCTGACAGTTAGATATTAATAAGTGTAGTGTTTTCTCTAACAGATACTAATAAGTGTAGTTTTTTTTAACAGTTAGATATTAATAAGTGTAGTGTTTTCTCTAAGAGTTATATATTCATAGGTATAGTGTTTTCTCTAACAGTTAGATATTAATAAATGTAATGTTTTCTCTAACAGATATTAATAAGTGTAGTGGTTTCTCTTACAGATACTAATGGGTGTAGTGTTTTCTCTATGAGATACCAGTAGTTGTTGTGTTTTCTCGAACAGTTAGATATAAATAACTGTAGTGTTTTTTTCTAACAGATAAAAATAGGTGTAGTGTTTTTTCTGACAGTTAGATATTAATAAGTGTAGTGTTTTTTCTAACAGTTAAATATTAATAAGTATAGTGTTTTCTCTAACAGATATTAATAAGTGTAGAGGTTTCTCTTACAGATACTAATGGGTGTAGTGTTTTTTCTATGAGATACCAGTAGTTGTTGTGTTTTCTCTAACAAGTAGATATAAATAACTGTAGTGTTTTTTTCTAACAGATATTAACAGGTGTAGTGTTTTCTCTAACAGTTAGATATTAATAAGTGTAATGTTTTCTCTAACAGATATTAATAAGTGTAGAGGTTTCTCTTACAGATACTAATGGGTGTAGTGTTTTCTCTATGAGATACCAGTAGTTGTTGTGTTTTCTCTAACAAGTAGATATAAATAACTGTAGTTTTTTTCTTTAACAGTTAGATATTAATAAGTGTAGTGTTTTCTCTAACAGATATTAATAAGTGTAATGTTTTCGCTTACAGTTAGATATTAATAAGTGTAATGTTTTCTCTAACAGATATTAATAGGTGTAGTGTTTTCTTTAACAAATAGATATTAATAAGTGTAGTGTTTTCTCTAACAGTTAAATATTAATAAGTGTAGTGTTTTCTCTTACAGATATTAATAGGTGTAATGTTTTTTCTAACAGTTAGATATTAATAAGTGTAGTGTTTTCTCTAACAGATATTAATAAGTGTACTGTTTTCTTTAACAGTTAGATATTAATAAGTGTAGTGTTTTCTGTAACAGATATTAATAAGTATATTGTTTTCTCTAACAGTTAGATATTAATAAGTGTAGTGTTTTCTGTAACAGATATTAATAACTGTAGTGTTTTTTCTAACAGTTAGATATTAATAAGTGTTGTGTTTTTCTAACAGTTAAGTATTAATAAGTGTAATATTTTCTCTAACAGATATTAATAAGTGTAGTGCTTTCTCTAACAGTTAGATATTAATAAGTGTAGTGTTTTTTCTAACAGTTAAGTATTAATAAGTGTAATATTTTCTCTAACAGATATTAATAAGTGTAGTGCTTTCTCTAACAGTTAGATAATAATAGGTATAGAGATTTCTCTACAGTTAGATATTAATAGGTGTAGTGTTTTCTCTAACAGTTAGATATTAATAATTGTAGTTTTTTCTCTTACAGTTATTTATAGGTGTAGGGTTTTCTCTAACAGTTAAGTCTTAATTAATGTAGGGTTTTCTCTAATAGATATTAATAGGTGTAGTGTTTTTTCTAACAGTTAGATATTAACAAGTGTAGTGTTTTCTCTTACAGATATTAATAGGTGCCGTGTTTTCTCTAATAGTTAGATATTAATAAGTCTAGTGTTTTCTCTAACAGTTAGTTATTTATAAGTGTAGTGTTTTCTCTAACAGATAGATATTAATAGGTGTAGTGTTTTCTCTAACAGATATTAATAAGTGTAGTGTTTTCTCTATCACATATTAATAAGTATAGTGTTTTGTAACATTTAGATATTAATAGGTGTAGTGTTTTCTTTAACAGTTAGATATTAATCGGTGTAGTGTTTTCTCTTACAGTTAGATATTAATAAGTGTAGTGTTTTCTCTAACAGTTAGATATTAATAATTGTATTGTTTTCTCTAACAGTTAAATATTAATAAGTGTAGTGTTTACTCTAAGAGATATCAATAGGTGTAGTGTTTTCTCTAACAGTTAGATATTAATAAGTGTAGTGTTTTTTCTAACAGATATCAATAGGTGTAGTGTTTTCTCTAACAGTTAGTATTAATAGGTGTAGTGTTTTCTCTAACAGTTAGATATTAATAAGTGTAGTGTTTTCTCTTACAGATACTAATGAGTGTAGTGTTTTCTCTTACAGATACTAATAGGTGTAGTGTTTTCTCTATGAGGTACCAGTAGTTGTTGT
The DNA here is from genome assembly GCF_004210375.1 of Tachypleus tridentatus. Classification (NCBI taxonomy): domain Eukaryota; kingdom Metazoa; phylum Arthropoda; class Merostomata; order Xiphosura; family Limulidae; genus Tachypleus; species Tachypleus tridentatus. The sequence continues at coordinate 112,234,170 of NC_134831.1, forward strand.
GTTTTCTCTAACAGTTAGATATAAATAACTGTAGTGTTTTTTTCTGACAGATAATAATAGGTGTAGTGTTTTTTCTGACAGTTAGATATTAATAAGTGTAGTGTTTTTTCTAACAGTTAAATATTAATAAGTATAGTGTTTTCTCTAACAGATATTAATAAGTGTAGTGTTTTCTCTGACAGTTAGATATTAATAATTGTTGTGTTTTCTCAAACAGTTAGATATTAATCGGTGTAGTGTTTTCTCTTACAGTTAGATATTAATAAGTGTAGTGTTTTCTCTAACAGATACTAATGAGTGTAGTGTTTTCTCTTACAGATACTAATAGGTGTAGTGTTTTCTCTATGAGATACCAGTAGTTGTTGTGTTTTCTCTAACAGTTAGATATAAATAACTGTAGTGTTTTTTTCTAACAGATAAAAATAGGTGTAGTGTTTTTTCTGACAGTTAGATATTAATAAGTGTAGTGTTTTTTCTAACAGTTAAGTATTAATAAATGTAATATTTTCTCTAACAGATATTAATAAGTGTAGTGCTTTCTCTAACAGTTAGATAATAATAGGTATAGAGATTTCTCTACAGTTAGATATTAATAGGTGTAGTGTTTTCTCTAACAGGTAGATATTAATAATTGTAGTCTTTTCTCTTACAGTTATTTATAGGTGTAGGGTTTTCTCTAACAGTTATGTCTTAATAAGTGTAGGGTTTTCTCTAATAGATATTAATAGGTGTAGTGTTTTTTCTAACAGTTAGATATTAACAAGTGTAGTGTTTTCTCTTACAGATATTAATAGGTGTCGTGTTTTCTCTAATAGTTAGATATTAATAAGTCTAGTGTTTTCTCTAACAGTTAGTTATTTATAAGTGTAGTGTTTTCTCTAACAGATAGATATTAATAGGTGTAGTGTTTTCTCTAACAGATACTAATAAGTGTTGTGTTTTCTCTAACAGATATTAATAAGTGTAGTGTTTTCTCTATCACATATTAATAAGTATAGTGTTTTTGTAACATTTAGATATTAATAGGTGTAGTGTTTTCTTTAACAGTTAGATATTAATCGGTGTAGTGTTTTCTCTTACAGTTAGATATTAATAAGTGTAGTGTTTTCTCTAACAGTTAGATATTAATAATTGTATTGTTTTCTCTAACAGTTAAATATTAATAAATGTAGTGTTTACTCTAAGAGATATCAATAGGTGTAGTGTTTTCTCTAACAGTTAGTTATTAATAAGTGTAGTGTTTTTTCTAACAGATATCAATAGGTGTAGTGTTTTCTCTAACAGTTAGTCATTAATAGGTGTAGTGTTTTCTCTAACAGTTAGTCATTAATAGGTGTAGTGTTTTCTCTAACAGTTAGATATTAATAAGTGTAGTGTTTTCTCTTACAGATACTAATGAGTGTAGTGTTTTCTCTTACAGATACTAATAGGTTTAGTGTTTTCTCTATGAGATACCAGTGGTTGTTGTGTTTTCTCTTACAGTTAGATATAAATAACTGTAGTGTTTTTTTTCAACAGATAATAATAGGTGTAGTGTTTTTCTGACAGTTAGATATTAATAAGTGTAGTGTTTTTTCTAACAGTTAAATATTAATAAGTATAGTGTTTTCTCTAACAGATATTAATAGGTGTAGTGTTTTCTTTAACAGTTAGATATTAATCGGTGTAGTGTTTTCTCTTACAGTTAGATATTAATAAGTGTAGTGTTTTCTCTAACAGTTAGATATTAATAATTGTATTGTTTTCTCTAACAGTTAAATATTAATAAATGTAGTGTTTACTCTAAGAGATATCAATAGGTGTAGTGTTTTCTCTAACAGTTAGATATTAATAAGTGTAGTGTTTTTTCTAACAGATATCAATAGGTGTAGTGTTTTCTCTAACAGTTAGTCATTAATAGGTGTAGTGTTTTCTCTAACAGTTAGATATTAATAAGTGTAGTGTTTTCTCTTACAGATACTAATGAGTGTAGTGTTTTCTCTTACAGATACTAATAGGTTTAGTGTTTTCTCTATGAGATACCAGTGGTTGTTGTGTTTTCTCTTACAGTTAGATATAAATAACTGTAGTGTTTTTTTCTAACAGATAATAATAGGTGTAGTGTTTTTCTGACAGTTAGATATTAATAAGTGTAGTGTTTTTTCTAACAGTTAAATATTAATAAGTATAGTGTTTTCTCTAACAGATATTAATAAGTGTAGTGTTTTCTCTGACAGTTAGATATTAATAATTGTTGTGTTTTCTCAAACAGTTAGATATTAATCGGTGTAGTGTTTTCTCTTACAGTTAGATATTAATAAGTGTAGTGTTTTCTCTAACAGATACTAATAAGTGTAGTTTTTTTAACCTTTAGATATTAATAAGTGTAGTGTTTTCTCTAAGAGTTAGATTTTAATGGGTATAGTGTTTTCTCTAACAGTTAGATATTAATAAGTGTAATGTTTTCTCTAACAGATATTAATAAGTGTAGTGGTTTCTCTTACAGATACTAATGGGTGTAGTGTTTTCTCTATGAGATACCAATAGTTGTTGTGTTTTCTCTAACAGGTAGATATAAATAACTGTAGTGTTTTTTCTAACTGTTACATATTAATAGGTGTAGTGTTTTCTCTAACAGTTAGATATTAATAAGTGTAGTGTTTTCTTTAACAGATATTAATAGGTGTAGTGTTTTTTCTAACAGTGAGATATTAATAAGTGTAGTGTTTTCTCTAACAGATATTAATGAGTGTAGTGTTTTCTCTAACAGTTAAATATTAATAAGTGTAGTGTTTACTCTAAGAGATATCAATAGGTGTAGTGTTTTCTCTAACAGTTAGATATTAATAAGTGTAGTGTTTTCTCTAACAGTTATCAATAGGTGTAGTGTTTTCTCAAACAGTTACTCATTCATAAGTGTAATGTTTTCTCTAACAGTTAAATATTAATAAGTGTAGTGTTTACTCTAAGAGATATCAATAGGTGTAGTGTATTCTCTAACAGTTAGATATTAATAAGTGTAGTGTTTTCTCTAACAGATATTATTAGGTATAGAGTTATCTGTAACAGTTAAATATTAATAAGTGTAGTGTTTTCTCTAACATATAAAAAGAGGTGTAGTGTTTTCTCTATGAGATACTAGTAGTTATTGTGTTTTCTGTAACAGTTAAATATTAATAAGTGTAGTGTTTTCTCTATGAGATACTAGTAGTTATTGTGTTTTCTGTAACAGTTAGATATTAATAAGTGTAGTGTTTTCTGTAACAGATATTAATAAGTGTAGTGTTTTCTGTAACAGATATTAATAAGTGTAGTGCTTTCTCTAACAGTTAAGTATTAATGAGTGTAGTGTTTTCTCTAACAGTTAAGAATTATTAAGTATAGTGTTTTCTTTACACTTAGATATTAATAAGTGTTTTGTTTTCTCTAACAGTTAGATATTAATAAGTTTAGTGTTTTCTCTAACTGATATTAATAAGTGTAGTGTTTTTTTAACAGTTAGATATTAATAAGTTTAGTATTTTCTCTAACAGTTAGATATTAATAAGTGTTGTGATATCTCTAACAGTTAGATATTAATAAGTGTAGTGTTTTCTCTAACTGATATTAATAAGTGTAGTGTTTTTTTAACAATGAGATATTAATAAGTTTAGTATTTTCTCTAACAGTTAGATATTAATAAGTGTTGTGATTTCTCTAACAGTTAGATATTAATAAGAGTAGTTTTTCTCTAACAGATATTAATAAATGTAGTGTTTTCTTTAACAGTTAGATAATAATAAGTGTAGTGTTTTCTCCAACATTTAGATATTAATAGGTGTATTGTTTTCTTTAACAGTTAGATATTAATAAGTGTAGTGTTTTTTTAACAGTTAGATATTAATAAGTGTAGTGTTTTCTGTAACAGGTATTAATAAGCATATTGTTTTCTCTAACAGTTTGATATTTATAGGTGTAGTTTTTTTCTCTAACAGTTAGATATTAATAAGTGTAGTGTTTTCTCTAACAGATATTAATAAGTGTAGTGTTTTCTCTGACAGTTAGATATTAATAATTGTTGTGTTTTCTCAAACAGTTAGATATTAATCGGTGTAGTGTTTTCTCTTACAGTTAGATATTAATAAGTGTAGTGTTTTCTCTAACAGATACTAATAAGTGTAGTTTTTTTAACCTTTAGATATTAATAAGTGTAGTGTTTTCTCTAAGAGTTAGATTTTAATGGGTATAGTGTTTTCTCTAACAGTTAGATATTAATAAGTGTAATGTTTTCTCTAACAGACATTAATAAGTGTAGTGGTTTCTCTTACAGATACTAATGGGTGTAGTGTTTTCTCTATGAGATACCAATAGTTGTTGTGTTTTCTCTAACAGGTAGATATAAATAACTGTAGTGTTTTTTTCTAACAGATATTAATAGGTGTAGTGTTTTTTCTAACTGTTACATATTAATAGGTGTAGTGTTTTCTCTAACAGTTAGATATTAATAAGTGTAGTGTTTTCTTTAACAGATATTAATAGGTGTAGTGTTTTTTCTAACAGTTAGATATTAATAAGTGTAGTGTTTTCTTTAACAGATATTAATGAGTGTAGTGTTTTCTCTAACAGTTAAATATTGATAAGTGTAGTGTTTACTCTAAGAGATATCAATAGGTGTAGTGTTTTCTCTAACAGTTAGATATTAATAAGTGTAGTGTTTTCTCTAACAGTTATCAATAGGTGTAGTGTTTTCTCAAACAGTTACTCATTCATAAGTGTAATGTTTTCTCTAACAGTTAAATATTAATAAGTGTAATGTTTACTCTAAGAGATATCAATAGGTGTAGTGTATTCTCTAACAGTTAGATATTAATAAGTGTAGTGTTTTCTCTAACAGATATTATTAGGTATAGAGTTATCTGTAACAGTTAAATATTAATAAGTGTAGTGTTTTCTCTAACATATAAAAAGAGGTGTAGTGTTTTCTCTATGAGATACTAGTAGTTATTGTGTTTTCTGTAACAGTTAAATATTAATAAGTGTAGTGTTTTCTCTATGAGATACTAGTAGTTATTGTGTTTTCTGTAACAGTTAGATATTAATAAGTGTAGTGTTTTCTGTAACAGATATTAATAAGTGTAGTGCTTTCTCTAACAGTTAAGTATTAATGAGTGTAGTGTTTTCTCTAACAGTTAAGAATTATTAAGTATAGTGTTTTCTTTACACTTAGATATTAATAAGTGTTTTGTTTTCTCTAACAGTTAGATATTAATAAGTGTAGTGTTTTCTCTAACAGATATTAATAAGTGTAGTGTTTTCTTTAACAGTTAGATATTAATAAGTGTAGTGTTTTCTGTAACAGATATTAATAAGTATATTGTTTTCTCTAACAGTTAGATATTAATAAGTGTAGTGTTTTCTGTAACAGATATTAATAACTGTAGTGTTTTTTCTAACAGTTAGATATTAATAAGTGTTGTGTTTTTCTAACAGTTAAGTATTAATAAGTGTAATATTTTCTCTAACAGATATTAATAAGTGTAGTGCTTTTTCTAACAGTTAGATATTAATAAGTGTAGTGCTTTTTCTAACAGTTAGGTATTAATAAGTGTAGTGTTTTCTCAACAGATATTAATAAGTGTAGTGCTTTCTCTAACAGTTAGATAATAATAGGTATAGAGATTTCTCTACAGTTAGATATTAATAGGTGTAGTGTTTTCTCTAACAGTTAGATATTAATAATTGTAGTCTTTTCTCTTACAGTTATTTATAGGTGTAGGGTTTTCTCTAACAGTTAAGTCTTAATAAGTGTAGTGTTTTCTCTAATAGATATTAATAGGTGTAGTCTTTTTTCTAACAGTTAGATATTAACAAGTGTAGTGTTTTCTCTTACAGATATTAATAAGTGTCGTGTTTTCTCTAATAGTTAGATATTAATAAGTCTAGTGTTTTCTCTAACAGTTAGTTATTTATTAGTGTAGTGTTTTCTCTAACAGATAGATATTAATAGGTGTAGTGTTTTCTCTAACAGATACTAATAAGTGTTGTGTTTTCTCTAACAGATATTAATAAGTGTAGTGTTTTCTCTATCACATATTAATAAGTATAGTGTTTTTGTAACATTTAGATATTAATAGGTGTAGTGTTTTCTTTAACAGTTAGATATTAATCGGTGTAGTGTTTTCTCTTACAGTTAGATATTAATAAGTGTAGTGTTTTCTTTAACAGTTAGATATTAATAATTGTATTGTTTTCACTAACAGTTAAATATTAATAAGTGTAGTGTTTACTCTAAGAGATATCAATAGGTGTAGTGTTTTCTCTAACAGTTAGATATTAATAAGTGTAGTGTTTTTTCTAACAGATATCAATAGGTGTAGTGTTTTCTCTAACAGTTAGTCATTAATAGGTGTAGTGTTTTCTCTAACAGTTAGATATTAATAAGTGTAGTGTTTTCTCTTACAGATACTAATGAGTGTAGTGTTTTCTCTTACAGATACTAATAGGTGTAGTGTTTTCTCTATGAGATACCAGTAGTTGTTGTGTTTTCTCTAACAGTTAGATATAAATAACTGTAGTGTTTTTTTCTAACAGATAAAAATAGGTGTAGTGTTTTTTCTGACAGTTAGATATTAATAAGTGTAGTGTTTTTTCTAACAGTTAAATATTAATAAGTATAGAGTTTTCTCTAACAGATATTAATAAGTGTAGTGTTTTCTCTGACAGTTAGATATTAATAATTGTTGTGTTTTCTCAAACAGTTAGATATTAATCGGTGTAGTGTTTTCTCTTACAGTTAGATATTAATAAGTGTAGTGTTTTCTCTGACAGTTAGATATTAATAAGTGTAGTGTTTTCTCTAACAGATACTAATAAGTGTAGTTTTTTTAACAGTTAGATATTAATAAGTGTAGTGTTTTCTCTAAGAGTTATATATTCATAGGTATAGTGTTTTCTCTAACAGTTAGATATTAATAAGTGTAATGTTTTCTCTAACAGATATTAATAAGTGTAGTGGTTTCTCTTACAGATACTAATGGGTGTAGTGTTTTCTCTATGAGATACCAGTAGTTGTTGTGTTTTCTCTAACAGTTAGATATTATTAAGTGTAGTGTTTTCTCTAACAGATATTAATAGGTGTAGTGTTTTTTCTAACAGTTAGATATTAATAAGTGTAGTGTTTTCTCTAACAGATATTAATAGGTGCAGTGTTTTTTCTGATAGATAGATATTAAGAAGTGTAGTGTTTTCTCTAACAGATATTAATGAGTGTAGTGTTTTCTCTAACAGTTAAATATTAATAAGTGTAATGTTTACTCTAAGAGATATCAATAGGTGTAGTGTTTTCTCTAACAGTTAGTCATTAATAAGTGTAATGTTTTCTCTAACAGTTAAGTATTAATAAGTGTAGTGTTTACTCTAAGAGATATCAATAGGTGTAGTGTTTTCTCTAACAGTTAGATATTAATAAGTGTAGTGTTTTCTCTAACAGATATCAATAGGTGTAGTGTTTTCTCTAACGGTTAGTCATTAATAAGTGTAGTTTTTCTTTAACAGTTAGATATTAATAGGTGTAGTGTTTTCCCTAACAGTTAGATATTAATAAGTGTCGTGTTTTCCCTAACAGTTAGATATTATTAATGTTTAAGAATGCTAAATGTTTCACTATGTGCTTGATTCCAGTCTTTGTGAGTCGTCACTGAATGTCTTGTGTTTTACAGTTCTGCTGATTGAGCTTGAAGCCTAGTTCTTTGATGAGATAGAATAGAACAAGCACCAAATCCTGTTTACGTGTCTTGTTTGTTCGTTGGTGGAATAACGCGCAAAGCTGCTCGAGGGCTATCTGCGCTTGCGTGTTTTGTTGATCGCTACGTTATTATAAATTTGGTGTTTTGAAAGATATCTTTGTTCGTTGATATATGAATGAGTACCTTTATCTCATCTCATATGTAGCGTGATTTTAAATCACGACCTATTTCATAGTATTGAATCTGTTACGACCTATTTCATACTATTGAATCTATTACGACCTATTTCATACTATTGAATCTATTACGACCTATTTCATACTATTGAATCTTCTTTTCTTAATACTTCTGTATCGAAAGAATCTTCTGACGTTTTCTGCAGCTACCCACCTATCTATTTGTCAATTCCTCAGAAATTCTATCCTCATTCATACAGTTTTCCATTCAGAACAGAACCTTATATTAGCTTACCATTTTTGCGCCTGCTCATCAGCTTCTAACTATTGATGCTGGCTGAAGACGCACAGCGCAACGCAGTGCAGTTTACGCACGAGCCGAATCGCTTCAATATCACACCAGCTGCTGAACTAACTAACAAGGGATGAAGAAAGATGAATTATATCATTTATAGTGTCTAGAGAAGTTCCGGGAGATTTGAGGGCGCGGTTAAATTAGCGAACGTTCTGGCTGTGAACATTCACTTGTAGAGAGTTGCCATCAGAAGTGAACCCACCTGAAGAACGTAGAAAATGAAGGTTACGATATCTGCTTTAAAACACTGTTCCGTGCGTCTCGAGAAGAGAGCTTCACTGGAAAAACTTCGTTGTTTAATAACGTGTAGGTTCGTAAAGCAACTATTTTGTCTTCCATAACAGATTGGAGAGAATAAAACGTTCTAGCGATCAGCAGCTGTCTTTACGCTTCAGAGTTCAGTGGAAACTCTGATGTGCAAAGTGAGGGGTCCTCTAGAGTTGTTAACTTGGAGCAAGTTTTTGAAAACTAATTCGATTGTCTGTCACGCTAGCTCAGTTCATTTTCCATTGTTATTGTCTTACGCTACTCTCTGGAAAATATTCACTGTTTCGTTCTTGGAGAGCTGATCTGTGTGTTTCACTCTCTTACTGTTTTCAAGTTAAATTTTTTGAGGAGACTGTTACAGTTTCATCTCTGTCTAATATTGATTTTTTAGCTTTTCTTGTACTTAGCATTATTGTTGTTTACAAACCCCTGAAGACAATCTAATCTGGACTTCACTTGAAGCGGATACTGTTATCTTGCTGTTGTTTAAAAAGCCCTGAAGACGACCTAAGCTGTTTTAGAACTGAGACGAAGTGCTTACGATTTTTTCCAAGATAAAGAACCATGCATCACCAGAGAGCGGTAAGTTTGAATTCTTGTATTGTTGTCAAATTAAAAATTACATACGATATTTTCAATTGTAAAAGGTTTGTCAGTAGTTTCTGTAAAGTACGTAACGACAGGCTTACAAACGCAATATCTTCTACAGTTCACTAGTCTTAACTGTAAAATTAAAAGACACCAAAGTATATAACATTATCTTTCCACATATTTGGTTGTGAATCAGTTAATTGTTTAAACTAAACGGATTCAAACCAGAGGATATTGACAAAGTAAAACCCGTTATTTGCGTGTTAAGTGTTTTAATTCTCTCTCCTTAAGCCTCCCAATGGCATAGCGGTATGTCTGCGGCCTTCTACCACTAGAAACCGAATTTCGATACCCCTTTTGGACAGAGCACAGATAGCCCTCTGTAGAGCTTTGCGTTTAATAACAAACAACAATAACCTGTCTCTCTATAAGCTATCGTCGATAAAGACAGAGTATTAGCCAATCACGTCACTTAAGTTCCAGCTTGTTCAAAACTATCAAATGAACAAGTGCTGTGAGTTGCGGATATCACTGTGTAACAAATTTTTACTTTTTTCTTGTTCCTGGGCAGAAAATGTTATTTCGCAATTGCCTATGCATAAAGTAAATGGAAAAGACCTTTTTTTCCTTTCAAATTTTGCTTTTGTGACCTTGGTAATGAAATTTTCAAATTTACCCATTTTCCAGAACATTCCAGGTAGATTTAGTGCTAAGTAGCTGATAGAGAATTTTCTCGATTTTACAAAATTTTTTTAGAATGTTGTAGAATTTACGAGAATTTTCAAGAACCTTTTAGAATTTTCTAGAACTTTCCATAGTAATATACATACAGAGGCTCAGCACTCACCACTTCAATTTAGTTTTAGCTGCCTAAGTGAACACATAGACCTATCAGATTTTATCAAAGATTGTATCAAGAAGCTGCAAGCATTCTCCAGACACATTCTGCTATGTATGTGGCCAATTTATCAGGACAAGAGCGAAAATATTATACAAACGTTAGACCTTTTAAAATGTAGATATCTTTCGGTGCACCTCAAAGAGGAATACAACAGCATCAATACCTTGCTAGAAGCATGATGAGTATGGCTGGGAGGTTATCGGAGACTTCAAAATGGTGGCATTACTGATGGGTTTCCAAGGAGGTTTTACCAAGTTTCTCTGTTATCTTTGGCTTTGGGACAACAGGAACACCGCAGCGCACTACAACAGGAAGTACTGGCCACAACAGACCGAGTTCTCTGTGGGGAGACACAATGTCAAGTGTGAGCCACTAGTGGACCTCCAGACGGTGTTGTTCCCACCATTGCACATAAAATTGGGTCTTACGAAACAGTTTGTCACAGCTCTTGATAAGGAGTCTGCAGTCTTCAAGTACCTTCGAGACTTCTTCCCTAACCTGTCTGAGCCAAAGGTCAAAGCTGGTGTCTTCGTTGGACCACAAATAAATAAGATCCTGGAGTGCACAGAATTCCCCAAGAAGCTCAGTAGGAAGGGAAAAAAGCTGGGGGCAGCTTTGTTACAGTGGTTTGGGGCTTATTGGTCAATCATAAAGCCGACAATTATGTAAAACTGGTTGAGGTTCTGGTGAAGAACTATGGTAAAATGGACTGCAGAATGTCCCTGAAAGTCCACATCCTTGATGCTCATCTTGATAAATTCGAGGTTAACATGGGAGCATACTCAGAGGAGCAAAGCGAGCACTTCCACCAAGATATACTGGACTTTAAACGCCGCTACCAAGGAGCGTATAACGAAAACATGATGGGAGACTATATTTGGGGGCTGATACATGAAAGTGATTTACATTACAGTCGCAAATTTCGAAAAACTACTCACTTATAAACATTTTTGTATAACTTTAGTATAAATACATGTAAATCTTGATCCATATGTTGTTTTATTGAGACCTTATGTAAGTGGAAATGTGCAGATTTGCCCGTTTTACATAGAAAATAGGTTAATTTTAAATTTCATTATCCAAGTCACAAAAGCAAAGTTTGAAGGGAATAATGGCCATTTTCTGTACTTTTACAACATAAGCAATTAAGAAATAACACATACTATCCAAAAACAAAATTTGTGTTACATAGTGTATTCATCTGTTTTCTTACTTGAAGAATCAGTTTGAACCGGTAAAATATTGTAGTTTTGTAAATGTAAGAACTGTAAGAGCACATGTCTAGACTGCTTGCAATTCATATATTAAGTCATGTAACTTCTATCAAAATTTATCTTTGGAAACACTGAAAAATTCATGTATAATTTCGTACGGATAAATTTTATAATACACTGGTCTTATAGTAATTACTATGGTGGATAAAGTTTTCCAATGGACTGGTCTTACAATACTTAGAGATTTCGAAAAAAATTCTCTGAAGGATTGGTCTACTGCTTTTGTAGAAATTACTGTGGTAGATGAAGTTTTCTAACGGACTGGTCTTGTAGTAGTTACTGTAGTGGATAAAGTTTTATAACGGACTGGTATTGTAGTAGTTACTGTAGTGGATAAAGTTTTATAACGGACTGGTATTGTAGTAGTTACTGTAGTGGATAAAGTTTTTAACGGACTGGTATTGCAGTAGTTACTATGGTGGATAAAGTTTTATAACGGACTGGTCTTGCAGTAGTTACTGTAGTGGATAAAGTTTTCTAACGGACTGGTCTTGTAGTAGTTACAATGGTGGATAAAGTTTTATAACGGACTGGTCTTGTAATAGTTACTATCGTGGATAAAGTTTCATAACGGACTGGTCTTGCAGTAGTTACTGTAGTGGATAAAGTTTTATAACGGACTGGTCTTGCAGTAGTTACTGTAGTGGATAAAGTTTTATAACGGACTGGTCTTGTAGTAGTTACTGTGGTGGATAAAGTTTTATAACGGACTGGTCTTGTAATAGTTACTATCGTGGATAAAGTTTTATAACGGACTGGTCTTGTAATAGTTACTATCGTGGATAAAGTTTCATAACGGACTGGTCTTGCAGTAGTTACTGTAGTGGATAAAGTTTTATAACGGACTGGTCTTGCAGTAGTTACTGTGGTGGATAAAGTTTTATAATGTGCTGTCTTGCAGTAGTCACTACAGTGGATAAAGTTTTATAACGGATTGGTCTTGTAATAGTTACTGTTGTGGATAAAGTTTTTTAACGGACTGGTATTGCAGTAGTTACTATCGTGGATAAAGTTTTATAACGGACTGGTCTTGCAATAGTTACTGTTGTGGATAAAGTTTTTTAACGGACTGGTATTGCAGTAGTTACTATGGCGAATAAAGTTTTAAAACGGACTGGTCTTTCAATAGTTACTGTTGTGGATAAAGTTTTCTAACGGACTGGTCTTGCAGTAGTTACTATGGTGGATAAAGTTTTATAACGGACTGGTCTTGCAGTAGTTACTGTAATGGATAAAGTTTTCTAACGGACTGGTCTTGCAATAGTTACTGTTGTGGATGAAGTTTTATAACGGACTGGTGTTGCAGTAGTTACTGTAGTGGATAAAGTTTTCTAACGGACTGGTCTTGTAGTAGTTACTGTGGTGGATAAAGTTTTATAATGTGCTGTCTTGCAGTAGTCACTACAGTGGATAAAGTTTTATAACAGATTGGTCTTGTAATAGTTACTGTTATGGATAAAGTTTTTTTAACGGACTGGTATTGCAGTAGTTACTATCGTAGATAAAGTTTTATAACGGACTGGTCTTGCAATAGTTACTGTTGTGGATAAAGTTTTTTAACGGACTGGTATTGCAGTAGTTACTATGGTGGATAAAGTTTTATAATGTGCTGTCTTGCAGTAGTCACTACAGTGGATAAAGTTTTATAACGGATTCGTCTTGTAATAGTTATTGTTGTGGATAAAGTTTTTTAACGGACTGGTATTGCAGTAGTTACTATGGTGGATAAAGTTTTATAACGGACTGGTCTTGCAGTAGTTACTGTAGTGGATAAAGTTTTCTAACGGACTGGTCTTGCAGTAGTTACTATGGTGGATAAAGTTTTATAACGGACTGGTCTTGTAGTAGTTACTGTGGTGGATAAAGTTTTATAATGTGCTGTCTTGCAGTAGTCACTACAGTGGATAAAGTTTTATAACGGATTGATCTTGTAATAGTTATTGTTGTGGATAAAGTTTTTTAACGGACTGGTATTGCAGTAGTTACTATGGTGGATAAAGTTTTATAACGGACTGGTCTTGCAATAGTTACTGTTGTGGATAAAGTTTTTTAACGGACTGGTATTGCAGTAGATACTATGGTGGATAAAGTTTTATAACGGACTGGTCTTGCAATAGTTACTGTTGTGGATAAAGTTTTTTAACGGACTGGTATTGCAGTAGTTACTATGGCGGTTAAAGTTTTATAACGGACTGGTCTTTCAATAGTTACTGTTGTGGATAAAGTTTTTTAACGGACTGGTCTTTCAATAGTTACTGTTGTGGATAAAGTCTTTTAACGGACTGGTCTTTCAATAGTTACTGTTGTGGATAAAGTTTTTTAACGGACTGGTCTTGTAATAGTTACTATCGTGGATAAAGTTTCATAACGGACTGGTCTTGCAGTAGTTACTGTAGTGGATAAAGTTTTATAACGGACTGGTCTTGCAGTAGTTACTGTGGTGGATAAAGTTTTATAATGTGCTGTCTTGCAGTAGCCACTACAGTGGATAAAGTTTTATAACGGATTGGTCTTGTAATAGTTACTGTTGTGGATAAAATTTTTTAACGGACTGGTATTGCAGTAGTTACTATCGTGGATAAAGTTTTATAACGGACTGGTCTTGCAATAGTTACTGTTGTGGATAAAGTTTTTTAACGGACTGGTATTGCAGTAGTTACTATGGCGAATAAAGTTTTAAAACGGACTGGTCTTTCAATAGTTACTGTTGTGGATAAAGTTTTCTAACGGACTGGTCTTGCAGTAGTTACTATGGTGGATAAAGTTTTATAACGGACTGGTCTTGCAGTAGTTACTGTAATGGATAAAGTTTTCTAACGGACTGGTCTTGCAATAGTTACTGTTGTGGATGAAGTTTTATAACGGACTGGTGTTGCAGTAGTTACTGTAGTGGATAAAGTTTTCTAACGGACTGGTCTTGTAGTAGTTACTGTGGTGGATAAAGTTTTATAATGTGCTGTCTTGCAGTAGTCACTACAGTGGATAAAGTTTTATAACAGATTGGTCTTGTAATAGTTACTGTTATGGATAAAGTTTTTTAACGGACTGGTATTGCAGTAGTTACTATCGTAGATAAAGTTTTATAACGGACTGGTCTTGCAATAGTTACTGTTGTGGATAAAGTTTTTTAACGGACTGGTATTGCAGTAGTTACTATGGTGGATAAAGTTTTATAATGTGCTGTCTTGCAGTAGTCACTACAGTGGATAAAGTTTTATAACGGATTGGTCTTGTAATAGTTATTGTTGTGGATAAAATTTTTTAACGGACTGGTATTGCAGTAGTTACTATGGTGGATAAAGTTTTATAACGGACTGGTCTTGCAGTAGTTACTGTAGTGGATAAAGTTTTCTAACGGACTGGTCTTGCAGTAGTTACTATGGTGGATAAAGTTTTATAACGGACTGGTCTTGTAGTAGTTACTGTGGTGGATAAAGTTTTATAATGTGCTGTCTTGCAGTAGTCACTACAGTGGATAAAGTTTTATAACGGATTGGTCTTGTAATAGTTATTGTTGTGGATAAAGTTTTTTAACGGACTGGTATTGCAGTAGTTACTATGGTGGATAAAGTTTTATAACGGACTGGTCTTGCAATAGTTACTGTTGTGGATAAAGTTTTTTAACGGACTGGTATTGCAGTAGATACTATGGTGGATAAAGTTTTATAACGGACTGGTCTTGCAATAGTTACTGTTGTGGATAAAGTTTTTTAACGGACTGGTATTGCAGTAGTTACTATGGCGGTTAAAGTTTTATAACGGACTGGTCTTTCAATAGTTACTGTTGTGGATAAAGTTTTTTAACGGACTGGTCTTTCAATAGTTACTGTTGTGGATAAAGTCTTTTAACGGACTGGTCTTTCAATAGTTACTGTTGTGGATAAAGTTTTTTAACGGACTGGTATTGCAGTAGTTACTATCGTGGATAAAGTTTTATAACGGACTGGTCTTGCAATAGTTACTGTTGTGGATAAAGTTTTTTAACGGACTGGTATTGCAGTAGATACTATGGTGGATAAAGTTTTATAACGGACTGGTCTTGCAATAGTTACTGTTGTGGATAAAGTTTTTTAACGGACTGGTATTGCAGTAGTTACTATGGCGGTTAAAGTTTTATAACGGACTGGTCTTTCAATAGTTACTGTTGTGGATAAAGTTTTTTAACGGACTGGTCTTTCAATAGTTACTGTTGTGGATAAAGTCTTTTAACGGACTGGTCTTTCAATAGTTACTGTTGTGGATAAAGTTTTTTAACGGACTGGTATTGCAGTAGTTACTATCGTGGATAAAGTTTTATAACGGACTGGTCTTGCAATAGTTACTGTTGTGGATAAAGTTTTTTAACGGACTGGTATTGCAGTAGTTACTATGGTGGATAAAGTTTTATAATGGTCATCTTTCAAGACATTTTTGTGCAGAGAAATCCACCTTATTGTTGGTCGTCTTTCAAGACACTTGTTGTACAGAGAAAACCCATTTTATTATTGGTCGTCTTTCGAAACACTCTTTGTACAGAGAGAACCCATCTTATTGTTGGTCATCTTTGGAAACATTCTTTGTACAGAGAGAACCCATCTTATTGTTGGTCGTCTTTGGAAACATTCTTTGTATAGAGGAAACCCATTTTATTGTTTGTCGTCTTTGAAGACACGTTTTGCACAGAGAAAACCCATTTTATTTTTTGTCGTCTTTCAAGACACTTGTTGTACAGAGAAAACCCATCTTATTGTTGGTCGTCTTTCAAGACACTTGTTCAGTGTTCTCCTCTTCTCATCAGTGATACGCTATTTAAACTTAAAATCCACCACGGTTTTTATTAACCACACATTTGTTTATTTTAAATTGTGCAAGTTGCTATACGTTGTGCTGGGTTATATCTACTTACTGTCCAAAACATCTATGTTTGTTTCGTAACCTTTACTTGCATGACCATCCATAAATTTGATTCGGTGCATTAATGAGAAGGCAGCTAGTTAATAGAATCCACAACCAATTCTTACAATATTCTTGTCCGAGCAATCCAAGAGCCTTGCGTGTTATCTTTATAGTGTAATAACGCCTACAAAGTGCAGAGGGTATTTTTGTGGAAGCAGGCAGTAGACTATAAATTCTTTCGTTCACGGTCGGGATTCGCAAATGATGGCCACTCCAGGTCAATCTATCGAACTAAAACTCTAATGTAGTGTGGTTTTTGTTAGTGCATATCGACCTAGTATAAAAGTCTACTCTGAGAAACTAAAGTGACGTGCAAGTAACGAGACAGCAGTAACATTTCTTTTTTTAATAACGTCCAATTATCCAAGAAAATAACAAGAGCTATTATAAATGAAGGAAAAGTACAAACACTTGGTGTAAATAAACAACCTGTCAAAATCACATGTTCTATATTTTTTAATGGGCCAGCCCATAAACCGTGAATTGTGTATAGTATTACAGCCCCTTTATGAAGGAAAGTCAATAAAACTGCCAGGACTTCTGATTATAAACCTACACGTTTGGAATATTCACTCACTATGTCAGCTAATGTAACAGCTTCAAGATATTGTGTCGGTTATCGATGTTTGAATAGATTTAGTTTTCTACAACGTGTCTCTCCGTTTGTTGAAATTAGTGTTTTGGAATTGTGCCACATCATTCTTTTGGACTCTCTCTCTATTACACATATATTAAAAAAATTAAATTGGCGTGTCTGTTTCAGACAGAAAAATTACAAGTTTGAGTGTTTATCGCGATCTAATATGTCCTGTTCTTCGAGTCGTGATTACTAATAATTGAAAGTTATTTAAGTAAAAAATACGAACGACATTCATTTACAAATAATTTTAAGGTATACGTTTTTAACTGTTTAATGGACAGAATACAAAACATATCTTAAGACAACACAATCACACACGTCCCTCTCTATATATGTGGTGGTCCTTGGGTATGGACAACACAATCACACGCGTCCCTCTCTATATATGTGGTGGTTCTTGGGTATGGACAACACAATCACACACGTCCCTCTCTATATATGTGGTGGTCCTTGGGTATGGTTTCATGTTATCGATTTTGTATTACTTTGAAGAGTTATTATATTTCTATACCTTGCTCCGCAGGACTTAAAAACAATCTGGGAACTTTGATAATAATATAAAAAACTGAAAAAGTACATTAAAGAATTTCCTTTAATTTAAATATTCATTATGCAAATGAGCTTCCAAGATGCAAAGCGGAAACTAAGATAATAAAAACATACATATTACTGAAGTCACATGACGGTTAGAAACATGTCAGGCCTGATATATCTCAGAACTTGTTAATACATCGTTGTTCGAGTAGAAATAATATCCATTAATTGGTGCACTTTTAAGAACCATTAAATAAATAAATAATAAAAAAAACATTCGTGAAAATGCCTATTGATGACTGTAATCTAACCATTACTTATTACCAAACTGTCATCTATCCATTACTTATTACCAAGTTGTTATCTATCCATTACTTATTACCAAACTGTGATCTATCCATTACTTATTACCAAACTGTGATCTATCCATTACTTATTACCAAACTGTCATCTATTCATTACTTATTGCCAAGTTGTTATCTATTCATTACTTATTGCCAAACTGTCATCTATCCATTACTTATTACCAAACTGTCATCTATCCATTACTTATTACCAAACTGTGATCTATCCATTACTTATTACCAAACTGTCATCTATTCATTACTTATTACCAAACTGTGATCTATCCATTACTTATTACCAAACTGTGATCTATCCATTACTTATTACCAGGCTGTGATCTATCCATTGCTTATTACCAAACTGTCATCTATTCATTACTTATTGCCAGGTTGTTATCTATTCATTGCTTATTGCCAAACTGTCATCTATCCATTGCTTGTTACCAAACTGTCATCTATCCATTGCTTATTACCAAACTGTGATCTATCCATTGCTTATTACCAGACTGTCATCTATTCATTACTTGTTGCCAGGTTGTTATCTATCCATTGCTTATTACCAAACTGTCATCTATCCATTGCTTGTTACCAAACTGTCGTCTATCCATTTGCTTATTACCAGGCTGTCATCTATCCATTGCTTATTACCAGGCTGTGATCTATCCATCACTTATTACCAGGTTGTTATCTATCCATTGCTTGTTACCAGGCTGTAATCTATCCATTACTTGTTACCAAGGCTGTAATCTATCCATCACTTATTACCAGGTTGTTATCTATCCATTTGCTTGATTACCAGGCTGTCGTCTATCCATTGCTTGTTGCTAAGGCTGTGATCTATCCATCACTTGTTACCAGACTGTGATCTATCCATTACTTATTGCCAGAGTTGTAATCTATCCATTGCTTTTTTACCAGGCTGTCGTGTATTCATTGCTTATTACCAGGCTCTCATCTATCCATTGCTTATTACCAAACTCTCATCTATCCATTGCTTGTTACCAAACTGTGATCTATCCATCACTTATTACCAGGTTGTTATCTATCCATTACTTGTTATTAAACTGTAATCTATCCATTGCTTATTACCAAACTGTAATCTATCCATCACTTATTACCAAGTTGTTATCTATCCATTACTTATTACCAAACTGTCATCTATCCATTACTTATTACCAAACTGTCATGTATTCATTACTTATTACCAAACTGTGATCTATCCATTACTTCTTACAAAACTGTGATCTATCCATCCATTACTTATTACCATTGTATCATCTATCCATTTCTTATTATTATCTATCCGTTTCTTATTCTATTCCATTATCCATTGCAAGCTATCATCTATTGTGAATATTTAGTATCGATGGGATTGTTTGTCTGGCGCAAAGCCACATTAGCGTATCTGTTTTGTACAACACGGAGAATCGAACCATAGATTTTAGCGTTATAAATCAGTAAAGTTACCTGTGACCCCCGTGGAGTAGAGGAAACTATTCGGTGGAATAGTGTTTAACTCTCTATAAATATGACAGAAACACAAATATTTCATAATATTCGTTAAACAGTTTGTTATCTTTAATAATGAGAACCAGGAGAACTTGTATTTTTGTTCAGAACATTATTCGTAGGTTTCATAATACAGCCTTGATCTCCTCCCACGTAATTATTTGTTTAACTAGCAATAATAACTAGTTTTAAGAGAAAACTACCCACATATGTGTTTTCAATAGGCTACAGATAATGGTGGTAGTTCATACGATCAATAAATAGAAGAATATTTCGTCAAATGTTAAAGTAATTAGGCTTAGATGTAAATATCACAAGTAACAAAACGTATGAGTAACTCGGAGACTTTCATATAAATTTTAATTATTTATTGAAAATTTTAGCGAAAAGCTAGACGAGAACTGTCTGCGAATAATCATCCCTAAGTTTAAAAGGGCAGACAGCACGCACAACTATGCCATATATTACTCTTGGCTGACCGAATAGTGTAGTTCTACTGTCACTCTTATTACTTTCTCAAAATAAGAAACATTTGCAGCATCGGGACGCAAGTCGAGAATCCTAGCGCTTACAGTCCGGCCACATTAATCGTTAGAGCATACCCACGTTACTTATAAAGTAGATCGTTAGATCACACCCACGTTACTTATAAAATAGATCGTTAGATCACACCCACGTTACTTATAAAGTAGATCGTTAGATCACACCCACGTTACCTATAAAATAGATCGTTAGACCTCACCCACGTTACGTATAACGCCGATTGTTCGATCACACCCACGTTACGTATAAAGTAGATCGTTAGATCACACCCACGTTACTTATAAAGTAGATCGTTAGACTTTACCCATGTTACTTATAAAGTAGATCGTTAGATCACACCAACGTTACTTATAAAGTAGATCGTTAGATCACACCCACGTTACGTATAAAGTAGATCGTTAGATCACACCCACGTTACTTATAAAGTAGATCGTTAGATCACACCCACGTTACTTATAAAGTAGATCGTTAGATCACACCCACTTTACATTATAAAGTAGATCGTTAGATCACACCCACGTTACTTATAAAGTAGATCGTTAGATCACACCCACGTTACTTATAAAGTAGATCGTTAGATCACACCCACGTTACATATAAAGTAGATCGTTAGATCACACCAACGTTACTTATAAAGTAGATCGTTAGATCACACCCACGTTACTTATAAAGGTAGATCGTTAGATCACACCCACGTTACTTATAAAGTAGATCGTTAGATCACACCCACGTTACTTATAAAGTAGATCGTTAGATCACACCAATGTTACTTATAAAGTAGATCGTTAGATCACACCACGTTACTTATAAAGTAGATCGTTAGATCACACCCACGTTACTTATAAAGTAGATCGTTAGATCACACCCACGTTACTTATAAAGTAGATCGTTAGATCACACCCACGTTACTTATAAAGTAGATCGTTAGATCACACCCACGTTACTTATAAAGTAGATCGTTAGATCACACCCACGTTACTTATAAAGTAGATCGTTAGATCACACCCACGTTACTTATAAAGTAGATCGTTAGATCACACCCACGTTACTTATAAAGTAGATCGTTAGATCACACCAATGTTACTTATAAAGTAAATCGTTAGATCACACCCACGTTACTTATAAAGTAGATCGTTAGATCACACCCACGTTACTTATGGAAGAACAGCTTTTGAGAAGTACATGTAACTAGACATGTTAGTTTAACAGATATTTTCGTTTCA
Organism: Tachypleus tridentatus; assembly: GCF_004210375.1. Taxonomy (NCBI): domain Eukaryota; kingdom Metazoa; phylum Arthropoda; class Merostomata; order Xiphosura; family Limulidae; genus Tachypleus; species Tachypleus tridentatus. The sequence continues at coordinate 112,255,165 of NC_134831.1, forward strand.
TCTCTCAGTAAGTTTAACTTTAACTTTCATTGATAAGAGTAGTTCTGAAGACAGATACTGCACTGTCAGTGAGTGTTGTCGGAAAGACAGGCATTCAGAGGACACGTTACTGTCTTCGTAATCCAAGGAAATATTTTGTTTCAGAAAAAGTCCACATTGGACTAGTTAATGTATCCACTACAGGTAATCGTACTCCCATACTAGTGTTTTAAGTCCATAAACATACCATCGGAAAATAGACTGAACACATATTTTATCTTATGTATTCACTAGTATATATATTATTATATATAGTGTATATATTATTTTAAAACACCACTAAGGTGTAAGCTGTTATAAACCTCCACAATGGACTAAGTTATTTCAAACCTCCACAATGGACCAAGTTATTTCAGACTTCCAATACGTTCTAATGGTTGGAATGTATTTATTTTTTAATTCCACAACAAAAGAGGTGCGCTCTAGTTTCCGTTTAGTTCTTGTTTAGGTAAGAGAAGACTCCTATTTGTAATCCAACAGCTGTGTGGAGCAACACAAACATGCTCTCAATATGACATGGTTATCTTCTTGGCAGGTCAACAAGAGGTTATGAAAAGTGTAACTTTGTTATAGTTAACCACAAAGCTACTCACTGGGCGATCTGTGCTCTGCCCATTACGAGTATCAAACCTCGTTTTACAGTGTTGTAAGTCCATGGACTACTGGGAGGGGACTTCAAAATATAGGATTAATAACATAAAATATATCTGTGAGAACTAAAATCCTTCAGTAAAAACAAATAAAATATTGCCGATATGAAATAGAGGCGCTTCCTCTTGCCTACTGGAAAATAGTCTACGATCTTGGTTTGGACGCTCTGTACATAAAGTAAACAAATCTTATTTTCATATTTTTGAAAATCATGTCTGTGAACTAGAGAACAATGTTGAAACTGGCCGCTGGTGGTAGCTTATAACACTCAAAGTCTGGTGACAGATGTCACTAGCGGGTAAGTGAGTAGTCATTTCTAACACACTTTCTCAGTCATACGAGTCCTGGGGGACACATGTTTAGTACCTTACAGTCAGTTTTTTACTGTCTATTTTTTTGTGTTTTAGAAAACAGGGACTTGGCTACAGGCTTCAAATGAATCGTATTGGAAATCTGAATGAACGACTCTTTAGCAATAATAAAAAATTGTAGTTTGCAGCGTCGTGAAAAGGAAAGCTAAAAATAACAATGAGGTTTCGAAACAAGAATTATTGAGCTGTGATAAGAATGTTAAACACAAAGTAGGGCGATCACATGGCCTTGTCAGCATTAACTCTGTTTAGAAACATCATTTGGAAAGAACACAAACAATACAGTAAAATATTTCATTGTAGCATTAATTTTTTAGAGCACATTCTTTGTGCTAATGTGTTAATGATTTTTAAGAATCACGATGCTCTTACAAACTAATGTGAGTTTCAACCCTGGGTACAGTACGTAGTTTTATTTCAGTAAAGGCTGTTTAAGTAACATATATATCTTTTTAAGTTTTTACCAACTGTTTGATAGTCATGCCATTTATAAGTTTGCACCTCAGTTACACTCTGATGGACACCAACCGTTCAAATTACAACCCATATCACGGACGTGAATGTTGAAGTTACATCCCATATCAGGGGCTTAATCACAACCTCATTCAGTACATTATTTTATGTTATGTGAAAAATTCTATAAAAAAATTCTTGTGTCCATTTACCCTTTGACTCAAGGGTCATACAAGCACCAGCTAACAGTGTCTTCCGTTTTTCTCCACCTTAAGCTATTCAGACAGGCTGTGACAATGAAAGTAATAGCGATATTCACTGCTTGCACTTGTTCCTACTTAGTTTGGTGTGTATCCTTTAATGTTAGGTGACAGTACATATTTGTACCATGAATTGATGGGTGTTTAATCGTCAAAGGTTCGTCTCCTCCTCTAACGTGTAAGTATCACAATGAACAAAAGGCTCGTTTAATTAGGGGACAAGTGTCACAAGTTCTCTGACAGGTCTGTTGCCCACTGCACCACAGATGTATGCAGTCAACAGTTTCACTCTGACTGGTCTGTTGCCCACTGCACCACAGATGTATGCAGTCAACAGTTTCACTCTGACAGGTCTGTTGCCCACTGCACCACAGATGTATGCAGTCAACAGTTTCACTCTGACAGGTCTGTTGCCCACTGCACCACAGATGTATGCAGTCAACAATTTTACTCTGACAGGTCTGTTGCCCACTGCACCACAGATGTATGCAGTCAACAATTTTACTCTGACAGGTCTGTTGCCCACTGCACCACAGATGTATGCAGTCAACAATTTTACTCTGACAGGTCTGTTACCAACTGCACCACAGATGTATGCAGTCAACAATTTTACTCTGACAGGTCTGTTGCCCACTGCACCACAGATGTATGCAGTCAACAGTTTTACTCTGACACAACATCAGATTCTAGCGTGTCAGTTGGATGAGGAAGAAAGGTTGACATCAACATGTTTTAATGTTTAATATATCTTCTACTGCGTTTCAACACCACCCAGCAGATAAACCTATCGATGGTACCGTTTCAGAGACAGTGAGGGAGAAATAATTCGTAGACGTGGTTAATTAATTTGTATCTAAAAATGTTCATTAATATTATATAAGATAAAATTATTACCAGAAAATATAGCTTAAAGTTTGTTTGTTTGTTTTGGACTTTCGCACAAAGCTACTCGAGGGCTATCTGTGCTAGCCGTCCCTAATTTAGCAGTGTAAGACTAGAGGAAGGCAGCTAGTTATCACCACCCACCGCCAACTCTTGGGCTACTCTTTTACCAACGAATAGTGGGATTGACTGTCACATTATAACGCCCCCACGGCTGAAAGGGCGAGCATGTTTGGCGCGACCGGGATGCGAACCCGCGACCCTCAGATTACGAGTTGCACGCCTTAACACGCTTGGGCATGCCCATAGCTTAAAGTAAAATAATAAAACTAGATAGGGTAATATGAAGTCTAATCAATCATTAGTCACTGAGAGAGACCAGCTTGAAATTACAGTTCTCGTCAGTAATTCGTGTAGATTGGCAAAATGAGAAACGAAGTTTTTATAGTCTTACAGCGGTAAAAATACACACTATGTTTGGCGTTTTGAACTGTTTCTTCCCACAGTGACCTTATATTAACATTAATTTATTTATGAAATTATTTGACACTGAAGATGAAATATAGGTTCACATTGGCGAGTAAAAGACACCAAAAAATGTAGACGTACAAGAAGCTTAATAGATACAATGTCTGTAATGTTTTCTCTGTGTTTTTTATCATCTTGTCAGAGATCTCAAGCCTGTAATTGTTACTGTCTCTAATCTCAGTGATTAGTTAACCGTGATTGTCAGTAACTTCCAGTAATCTTAACTATGACTATCACAGCTTAACTGTTTGTTTTGTTGTTGGTGTGACTCGAGGAACGAAAAATCAGGCTTAGTTTCAGTTATAAACTCTGAATCTTATCACGTTTCTTTCGTTTGTTAGTGCTTTTAGAGGCGCATTAGGCCTGATTTTTAGTTTCAGTTTTGTTTTTCCAATTCATAGCATAGTTATTTTGTTTTTCCTGTTACTCGAGGTACGCAAAGCTTGGTTTTAGTTTCAGTTTACTTCCAATTGTAGTTGTTTTGAAAAATATTCCTTGTATTGTTTTCAGTTATATCTTCAATGTTTGACTTTAAATACTACTAGAGGGCGCGTGACGATAAGATGAAGTTGTTAGCGTAGGCCTAGAATATCTGGAATGTTCTGTCTAGGTGACGTCATAAAAAGCTAATAACTTACACAAATATCTAGAAATGAAACATTAAATATAAATTCACAACCAGAATGTAGATTTTCATTTGGTAGAGTGCCAATCATTTAATAAATAATTTAGTTTTGTTCAAATCTTTGGACCAGTATTAGATATTGTATGTATTTAATTACTTAATATATTAGTCGTGAAATTGTACAATTAAATTTGTTTTGTATGCGCGAGACGGCTGGTATGGGCATTAGAACTTTAATTAAAACAAAGTATAGAACACAAGTACGAACTTCTTAGATTATCTTCAGGTTAACAAAGAAAGTTCGTTTTTTGTGCTAGTCATAGGACAATTAGCTAGCTATTTCCGTTTGAACTCCATTTGTGAACTTAAGCCTACAAGTCGCAATAGTGTAAAAAGAAAGTGTAGAAACATTAAGGAAAAAAAACTGAATAATTTGTTATAATTAAGTGAATTGGATTTCCAATTATTTCCACCAAATAATTTCAAACAACCTACCCAACGATAGAACAACGTCACAACAATATATATATACATACTTCTTACACTAGTTTTCGGTTTCATTTTCTTTTCTTTAAAATCAAAGGACACTACAAAAAATTATCGTTCATTTAATATTTTTGAAACAAACGTGTGTATCAGATTTCGTGACCACGATCTAAACGTAGTGCAACGTGAAGTTTCCTTGATGTTTCAATAATGGAAAACTTTATGTCTGTGATGATTGACAATTAATTAGCTTTAGTTTTGCCAGGATCTATCACGTTACAATGTCATAATATTCTAATCATACTTTTATAACCAGCTTATATTAAACAAGAAATACGTAATTAATACGGTTTCAGTGTTTTTAGACACGAGATTTCCAAGTTTCTCTTGAATGCGAAGTTTCATCGTGTTGACGTCTGTACGTTTGTGTGAGAGTAATTCATTCTTTAAACTGAAAAATCCTTTGGTGAACTTAGTTATGGCTCACCCCGTACTTTGGTGAACTTAGTTATGGCTCACCTCATACTTCGGTAAACTTAGTTATGGCTCACCCGTACTTTGGTAAACTTAGTTATGGCTCACCTCATACTTCGGTAAACTTAGTTATGGCTCCCCGTACTTCGGTAAACTTAATTATGGCTCACCCGTACTTTGGTAAACTTAGTTATGGCTCACCCCGTACTTTGGTAAACATAGTTATGACTCACCCGTATCTCGGTAAACTTAGTTATGACTCACCTCATACTTCGGTAAACTTAGTTATGACTCACCCGTATTTCGGTAAACTTAATTATGGCTAACCTCGTACTTAAGGAGACCAACAAAAACGTTTTTTTTCCATAACAGATATAATACAAAATTCGGCAGCATTTTTAAAGAAAACTAGCTAAGCTAATAGATAGATAGAACAATGGATCGATAAATAAATCGATTAAACGATGGATGAATGAATTAATAGATATACGGATAAATAAGTTGATAGTTGAATAGAAAGATAAAAAAGATGGCTAGACGAAGAGATAAGTTAAAAGATATGTAATAGATAGATAGAAAGGTGGGAGGATAAAGAGAAAAAGAAAGATAAATGTGTAGTTGGATTAATAGATAGGTGCGTAGTTAGAAGGATAGATAAATGTTTAGGAAAAACTCATTCTAACTTTTCACGAGGTTTTATATCATAGATTTTGTCTTTACTAAAGTAGCTAAAACATAAACCAGGTAATAATAAATTAAAAGTGTAATCTTCCATGAATTACGATACCTCTACGATGACCAGAGAAAGCACCTATCGTATAGTTTGTGATGTTCTAAAAGTTCATATTTACCGAAGCCAGACATAAAATGTGTTTTCGATGGCTCGCTAATAACAGTAGTTAGGCTTAGTAAAGCACTAGCCTACGCATGTTTTAAACAGTACGTTTTAAATACAATTTTATATCTAAATAAATATTTCCAAGAGTAAATCTGTAACGTAATCTGAGACCGAAATAACTACGAATTAATGACAAGGAACGAATTAAAGCAATACGGTTTTATTTATATTCTATAAGTATAGTGTTATAGAATGAATTTTCTCAGATTTAAAACGACAATGAAAACTAGGAACATCATAGTTTTGGATCCGTGTTATTAAGACCAGTAATATTAAAATATTGATGTCATCTTCACGAAGTATTTTAATCTATACGGCTTGTTCTGTTTATGCGCAAAGCTACAGAATGATATATCTGTATATTATCTGTCACGAGTGATTGGGCCCTGGATGTAACATAACGAATTACAACGCCAAAATCCGGAAGTTAATTCCCCTGGTGGACAGAGAGACAGAAAGTAAATCATGTCGTTTTATTCTAAAGAATAAACATACATAACTTGTCTTCTTTATGAAATTAAAAAACTGTCTATTTTGACGTCTATAGATAACCAAACCTCTTAAAGATTTCTAAACTTTTAATATAAGATGGAGAAATATTTTATAGTATTTATAGGTAAATTTATTTTTAGATTTGTGTTTTCAGTGATAATTCAGAATTCATTATTTTTCCTTATGATAATTTATATATTTTTTTACATAAAGTTTAATGTGCAAGTTAAAACGCGTACAGCGCCCCCCTCATATATTTCCAAAATTATGAAGTTTGTTATTAGTCATAATCGAAGCGTTAACAACATCTCAGTTAAGGAACAGAGGTGGTTTTATTCGTTTGTAACCTTTCATTTAGGAAACTGAGTTTAGATATCTGTTTAATTAAGCAGCAAATAAATGATTTGTTTGGTTTAAAACACACTATTAGTAGAAATTTATCAAAGTTTATCTTTATTTTCAGTTTTTGATCTGATAAAACAGGCTATGTTTTACAAGTCTTATCTCTTCTCTGTCGGGCCCGGCATGGCCGGGTGGTTAATGCGCTCGACTCGTGATGTAATCTCAGGTTCACGGGTTCAAATTTCCCGTCACACCAAACATGCTTGCCCTTTCAGACGTGGGGGCATTATAATGTTTCAGTTAATTCCACTCTTCATTGGTAAAAGAGTAGTCCAAGAATTGACGGTCGGTGGTGATGACTAGCTGCCTTCCTTCATTCTTACGCTTCTAAATTAGGGACGGTTAGCGCAGATAGCCTTGGTGTAGCTTTTCGCGAAATTCAAAACAATCAAACAATCAAACTTCATTTTATTTTGTATTAGTTTAAACTGTTTGATGAATTGAACATTTTAATAAATTCCAGAGATGTGCCCGTTACACCAAACATGCTCGCCATTTCAGCCATGGGGGCGTTATAATGTGACAGTCAATCCCACTATTTGTTGGTAAAAGAGTAGCCCAAGAGTTGGCGGTGGGTGGTGATGACTAGCTGCCTTCCCTCTAGTCTTACACTACTAAATTAGGGACGGCTAGCACAGATAGCCCTCGAGTAGCTTTGTGCGAAATTCAAAAAACAAACAAACTCTCCTCTGTAATTGAATCTCTGTTTGTTTTATATTTCGATGTACAACCATCAACGTTTTGGTTACTCAATTATATCAATATTTAACATATCTTTAAAATCACCAGTAAACACGAACATCCTTACATCTTACATCTCCTAACTATCTAAAGTCAATTATAATAATTTTTATTTAACTACAGTAGAGTAGTAGAAACTTCATGTAATTATTCGAGACTTCACAACCAGCAAGCCTTCTTACGCTGTATTGTTAGTTTTTATTAGAAAAATTCAAATGTTCTTATTTTTGTTATCTGAACATGCTTTGGAGCCAACAAACACTTTATATACTTGTTTATTATCAGAACAAACTTCACAACTATCAAACCCACACGTTTTCTATCTGTTTTTATTAAAACAAAATAAAAATAAGTTATTTTACTGAACTAGCTAAAAGAAACGACCTCTTCTGCACCAGAACACGTGTTAGAGCTTTGTTTTTACTGAAATGTTACCTAAACTTAGAGACATTCCACTGAGCTGTTTTAGTTGAAACGGTTTCTTTTCGAGGAAGTCTTTAATTCGTATATTAGCAAAGTTCGTTGTTCGTCTGAGATACACGTAGATGTTGTTGTTGTTGTATTCAACATTCGCTATCTGGGACGATAACAGAGGCATTACTTTAGTTTTCCGCTTTCATCATAACTGTAGTTATTTTACAGACGAAGAAAACAGTATTTCTAGTGTTCATAACATTTAACAGAAGTAAAAGTAATGTGTTTAATAAATTATTGTGTGATAAATTATAATGTTTAGGAACATGTTTATTTTTCTTAAAAACAGTAAAAACAAAGTAATTTTTGTTCGGCGTTTCAAAACTATTTTTTTTCACTAAACGAATTTTTAACAATGTATGGCAAGAGATTCTGTGCATGTTTGAAAAACTAAACTAACACTAGCATTGTGCTTTATTAATTAAACTAACACTAGCATTGTGCTTTATTAACTAAACTAACACTAGCATTGTGCTTTATTAACTAAACTAACACTAATATCGTGTTCAAATAAATAAACTAACACTAGTATTGTGTTAAAGTAATTAAACCAACACTAATATCGTGTTCAAATAATTAAACTAACACTAGTATTGTGTTTAAGTAATTAAACCAACACTAATATCGTGTTCAAATAATTAAACTAACACTAGTATTGTGTTAAAGTAATTAAACCAACACTAATATCGTGTTCAAATAATTAAACTAACACGAGTATTGTATTTAAGTAATGAATTTATTAAAATATGTCCAATATATTCATGACAGAGCTTGCTCGTGGAAAAACAGAGTCTGATTGACAGTTTACTGGATGAAATTTGTCACATAATAACTACCGTAATACATTTCATTTGTCTCAAGGTACGAAAATTCAGTTTGCAGTCTGCAGAATGTGGCACGTAAACATATATCGGGTTATCCTTTTTTATTTTATTTTAGGTTTTAATAGAAAAGATATCTTTGAGGTAATTTTCCAGCCATACCTGTATGAGGGGCATACTTACCGGTGTTCTAGTGTTATCATCTATTGTCACGAATATTCAACAATACCTGTGAGGGGCATACCACACCAGTGTTCTAGTGTTATCATCCTATTGTCACGAATATTCAACAATACCTGTATGAGGGCATACTTACCGGTGTTCTAGTGTTATCATCTATTGTCACGAATATTCAACAATACCTGTATGAGGGGCATACTTACCCGGTGTTCTAGTGTTATCATACTTACCGGTGTATTCTAGTGTTATCATACTTACCGGTGTTCTAGTGTTATCATCTATTGTCACGAATATTCAACAATACCTGTATGAGGGCATACTTACCGGTGTTCTAGTGTTATCATCTATTGTCACGAATATTCAACAATACCTGTATGAGGGGCATACTTACCGGTGTTCTAGTGTTATCATATTGTACCACCGGTGTTCTAGTGTTATCATACTTACCGGTGTTCTAGTGTTATCATACTTACCGGTGTTCTAGTGTTATCATACTTACCGGTGTTCTAGTGTTATCATACTTACCGGCGTTCTAGTGTTATCATCTATTGTCACGAATATTCAGCTCTTTATCTTGGAATTTACCTGTTTATAATATCGCACGGACGTGTAAAATATACAGACTAAAATATATCAGTTAAAACATATAGAAATACAAGCTTAGTTCTTGTATCTGTTCGGATGGTGTATCTATCTAGATGGTATATCTGTCTTGTTGAAAAAATCTATCTAGATTTTAACACTAGTTCTTGTGTTATGCGGACTGTGAAACAACTTTATGTTGAGTTTTATAAAAAGTAAAATCATCAGCGTTTGTCTCAGATTTAAATCTTTTTCAAACGTTGATTAATTCAGTGATTTTTAATATTCTAGAAAGGATTTGTTTTATGATCTTTGTGTGGAACTTAGGAATATACACCATCTAGATAGATACATTATCCGGACAGATACACCATCCAGATAGATTTTTCAACAAGACAGTTACACCATCTAGATAAATACTTCAACTAGACAGATACACCATGTAGATAAATACTTCAACTAGACAGATACACCATGTAGATAGATATACCATCAAGAGAGATATACCATCTAGATAGATACACCATCCGAACAGATACGCCATTACAAAGATAATGAGTCAGTAACATGTAGTAATGTTTGTGTTTCACTGAGACCGTTTGTAGATTTCTAAGTTTGTTGCTCAGGTGTATGTATATTTACTTCTTGGCCCTCTAGCCCCGACGAAACCACAGTGATGAAACGTTGGCTAAAATAAAATATCATAACTGTTATTATTTATATTTCATTTTAAAGTCTTAATGAAATATTTTATTTGTAATGCACGCCGATAACGTTGGGACCGAATGTGTAAATACGGTGGTAAATTATCAGTAAAGGTGTAACATACGGTTATGACGTTTTCAGTTAAGGTGTAATGTATAAAGAAGATATTATTAGTTGATGTGTAATATAAATTAAAGATGTTATTAGTTAAGATGTAATTTATCGTCATGATTTTTCAGCTAAGTTGTAAGTATCAGAACATTAACATGTTGAATAACACTAAAAATATAGTATATATACGAAACTTTGTGATAGGAAATGCAACGAATCATAAGCTCAGCTGTATATTGTGTGAATACTGAACTCAGCTGTCTATAAATCTGTAACTTGCATATCAAGTACTTAAGATAACAATTTTATAAAAAAAAACTGGATTATTTCAACGCTTGACGTAGAGTTATAAAAAAACCTGCTCCGCCTAACTTTAGTTACGAGGTTCAGAAAGTCGCCTCTCAGTTAGCTCACTCGAAGTTTTTATTACTTTTAACAAGATCAGTGGTTGCTTGAAAGACCAAGAGCAAACCTGACTTATCCAGAAAGATTCCCTGATCAATAGATGTAGAGGACCGGAAATCATTGATGGTGGAGACGTCAGCCAACACAGGATGTCTGAGTGTGTAAGAAAACCATGCAGCAAACTCCTAATCCGTTTTATAATCTACCAAACAGATTCACTAATTTGTTTATACGAAAAACACGGAGAGCTGGGATGAACATTTGTAGTCTAACACATCGGTCCACAGGTTTAGATGTAAAACAAGTAAAATGTAATCGTCTTTACAGCATAACATGAGTCGAACATCATTTAATAAAGCAGCAACTGTTTCGTTTCACAAATTACTTCTAGAAATAAAACATGAATAACACAACATGAACATTAAACTTAATCCTCTGATCATGTAAAATAACACAACATGAACATTAAACTTAATCCTCTGATCATGTAAAATAACACAACATGAAAATTAAACTTAATCCTCTGATCATGTAAAATAACACAACATGAATATTAAACTTAATCCTCTGATCATGTAGGTAACACAACATGAACATTAAACTTAATCCTCTGATCAGTAAGGTTACACAACATGAACATTAAACTTAATCCTCTGATCATGTAAAGTAACACAACATGAACATTAAACTTAATCCTCTGATCATGTAAGGTAACACAACATGAATATTAAACCTAATTCTCTGATCATTTAAGGTAACACAACATGAACATTAAACTTAATTAATCTGATCATGTAAGATAACACAACATGAATATTAAACTTAATCCTTTGATCATGTAAGGTAACACAACATGAACATTAAACTTAATCCTCTGATCATGTAAGGTAACACAACATGAATATTAAACTTAATCCTCTGATCATGTAAGATAACACAACATGAATATTAAACTTAATCCTTTGATCATGTAAGGTAACACAACATGAACATTAAACGTAATCCTCTGATCATGTGAGATAACGCAACATGAATATTAAACTTAATCCTCTGATCATGTAAGGTAACACAATATGAACATTAAACTTAATATTCTGATCATGTAAGATAACACAACATTAACATTAAACTTAATCCTCTGATCATGTAAGATAACACAACATGAACATTAAACTTAATCCTCTGATCATGTAATACAACGGTTCATTACAACAGTTATCTTACAAGAAGATTTAAATTTCAATATTTATTTATTATTGGACTTGTCACCATATTCTTGGTTCCTATCACACTGCTACTGGTTATCACACTGCTACTGCTTATCACACTGCTACTGGTTATCACACTGCTACTGGTTATCACACTGCTACTGGTTATCACACTGCTACTGCTTCATCACACTGCTACTGGTTATCACACTGCTACTGGTTATCACACTGCTACTGTTTATCACACTGCTACTGGTTATCGCACACTGCTACTGGTTATCCGCACTGCTGCTGGTTTATCACACTGCTGCTGCGTCATCGCTGCTAACTGGTTATCACACCACAGCTGCTTATCGTAAAACGCTGCACTGGTTATCGCATCGCGCAGCTGCTGGTTATCACTGCTGCTGCTAGTTATCGCACTTAACTGCTGCTGGTTATCACACTGCTGGTTATCACGCTGCACTGGTTATCACACTGCTGCTGGTTATCGCACTGCTACTGGTTATCACGCTGCTACTGGTTCGCACTGCTGGTTTATCACGCTGCTACTGGTTATCGCACTGCTACTGGTTATCACACTGCTGCTGGTTATCACACTGCTACTGGTTATCGCACTGCTGCTGGTTATCACACTGCTGCTGGTTATCACGCTGCTGGTTATCACACTGCTGCTGGTTATCACTGCTACTGGTTATCGCACTGCTGCTGGTTATCCGCACTGCTGCTGGTTATCGCACTGCTAGCTTGTCACGCTGGGTTATCGCACCTTTGCTGGTTATCACGCTGCTACTGCACTGGTTATCCGCACTGCTACTGGTTATCACACTGCACTGGTTATCACACTGCTGCTGGTTATCACGCACTGCTACTGGTTATCACACTGCTGGTTATCACTGCTGCTACTGGTTATCACACTGCTACTGGTTATCACGCTGCTGCTGCTGGTTGTCACTGCTACTGGTTATCACACTGGTTACTGGTTATCACACTGCTGCTGGTTATCACGCACTGCTACTGGTTATCACACTGCTACTGGTTATCACACTGCTACTGGTTATCACGCTGCTACTGGTTTATCCGCTGCTGCTGGTTATCACACTGCTACTGGTTATCACGCTAACTACTGGTTATCACACTGCTGCTGGTTATCACACTGCTGCTGGTAAATGATAACATATTAACAGAAATGTCGGATTCCTTCTCCACAATTTGTGGACAACAGATTTAAACACTCATAACCAAAATACTCGTCCTGTAGGAGCGTTATAATGTGCTAGTCAACTCCTTTCTTCGTTGCTAAAACAGTAGCCGAAAGATGGCGATGAGTGATGATGACTAGCTGCCTTCTCTATTCTCTCACTGCTATATTCGTGATGGCTAGCAAAGATAGCTTTGCGCAAAATTCCAAACATACCAAACCCAAGACGCCCATTGGTGGGGCAGGTTCACGTACCACCTCAGTAAAGATATTGGCAACCGGTACTTTCTCATCTTAACGTTTCAAGTGTCGAACATTTACATCCTAGTATTTTATTTATTGAGTTCTGATTTTAGAACCAGGTTTCCGAATTCTGAGCAAACCAGATACCACAACTAGACAGATGGTAGTTCCTACTTTGACCTCTCGCGGGTCCAGTCATCAATAAGCTGACATCATGTTGATTAGAAACTGGTGGTCATTATCTACATTAAAACTATTTTATAAATTAATACTTTCTGGCGTGGCCAGGTGGTTAAGAACACTGGACTCGTATTTCTCGGGTTCGAATCTCCATCACCCCAAACATGTTCGCCATTTCAACCGTAGGGTATGTTAGATTATAATTAACAATACGTTAATGTTGTAGAAACAAGGATACTTTAGGTTTTGTTAATGATACGTTGATGTTGCAGAAATAAGGATATGTTTGGTTATGTTAACAATAAGTTAATGTTATACAAATATAGGTATGTTAACAACACGTTAATGTTGTAGAAATAAGGGTATGTAACATTACGTTAATGTTGAAACAAGGGTATGTTAACATTACGTTAATGTAGAAATAAGGGTATGTAACATTACGTTAATGTAGAAATAAGGGTATGTTAACATTACGTTAATGTAGATAGAAGCGTATATGTTAACATTACGTTAATGTTGTAGAAAGAAGGGTATGTTAACATTACGTTGATGTTGTAGAAAGAAGGGTATGTTAACATTACATTAATGTAGAAATAAGGGTATGTAACATTACGTTAATGTTGAAATAAGGGTATGTTAACATTACGATAATGTAGAAATAAAGGTATGTTAACATTACATTAATGTTGTAGAAGGAAGGGTATGTTAACATTACGTTAATGTTGTAGAAAAGAGGTGAATGTTAACATTACGTTAATGTAGAAAGAAATAGGTTATGTTAACATTACGTTGATGTTGTAGAAAGAAGGGGTATGTTAACATTACATTAATGTAAAATAAGGGTATGTAACATAACGTTAATGTTGAAATAAGGGAATGTTAACATTACATTAATGTTGTAGAAGGAAGGGTATGTTAACATTACGTTAATGTTGTAGAAAGAAGTGAATGTTAACAATACGTTAATGTAGAAAGAAGGGTATGTTAACATTACGTTAATGTTGTATAAAGAAGGGGTATGTTAACATTACGTTAAGGTAGAAAGAAGAAGGAATTATGAAACATTACGTTAATGTAGAAATAAGGGTATGTTAACATTTCGTTGATGTAGAAAGAAGAGTATGTTAACATTATGTTGATGTAGAAAGAAGGGCATGTTAACATTACGTTGATGTTGTAGAAAGAAGGGGAATGTTAACATTACGCTAATGTAGAAAGAAGGGTATGTTAACATTATGTTGATGTAGAAAGTAGGGTATGTTAACATTACGTTAATGTTGTAGAAGGAAGGGTATGTTAACATTACGTTAATGTTGTAGAAAGAAGTGTATGATAACATTACGTTAATGTAGAAATAAGGTTATGTTAACATTACGTTAATGTAGAAGAAGAAGGGTATGGTAACATTACTTTAATGTTGTGGAAGGAAGGGTATGTTAACATTACGTCAATGTTGTAGAAAGAAGTGTATGTTAACATTACGTTAATGTAGCAAGAAGGGTATGTTAACATTACGCTAATGTATAAAGAAGGGTATGTTAATATTACGTTGATGTTGTAGAAAGAAGGGTATGTTAACATTACATTAATGTAGAAAGAAGGGTATGTTAACATTACGTTAATGTAGAAATAAGGGTATGTAACATTACGTTAATGTAGAAATAAGGGTATGTTAACATTACGTTAATGTAGAAAGAAGGGTATAATTAACATTACGTTAATGTAGAAATAAGGGTATGTAACATTACGTTAATGTAGAAATAAGGGTATGTTAACATTACGTTAATGTAAAAATAAGGGTATGTTAACATTACGTTAATGTTGTAGAAGGAAGGGTATGTTAGCATTACGTTAATGTTGTATAAAGAAGGGTACGTTAACATTACGTTAATGTAGAAAGAAGGGTATGTTAACATTACGTTAATGTTGTAGAAAGAAGTGTATGTTAATATGACGTTAATGTAGATAGAAACGTATATGTTAACATTACGTTGATGTTGTAGAAAGAAGGGCATGTTAACATTACATTAATGTAGAAATAAGGGTATGTTAACATTACGTCAATGTTGTAGAAAAAGGGTATGAAACATCGTTAATGTAGAAGTAAGGGTATGTTAACATTACGTTGATGTAGAAAGAAGGGTATGTTAACATTACGTTAATGTAGAAATAAGGGTATGTTAACATTACGTTAATGTAGAAAGAAGGGTATGTTAACATTACGTTAATGTAGAAATAAGGGTATGTAACATTACGTTAATGTAGAAATAAGGGTATGTTAACATTACGTTAATGTAAAAAGAAAGGGGATTGTTAACATTACGTTAATGTTGTAGAAGGAAGGGTATGTTAGGATTACGTTAATGTTGTATAAAGAAGGGTACGTTAACATTACGTTAATGTAGAAAGAAGGGTATGTTAACATTACGTTAATGTTGTAGAAAGAAGTGTATGTTAATATGACGTTAATGTAGAAAGAAACGTATGTTAACATTACGTTGATGTTGTAGAAAAGAAGGGTATGTTAACATTACATTAATGTAGAAATAAGGGTATGTTAACATTACGTCAATGTTGTAGAAAAAGAGGGAATGTTAACATTACGTTAATGTAGAAATAAGGGTATGTTAACATTACGTTGATGTAGAAAAAAAGGGTATGTTAACATTACGTTAATGTAGAAATAAGGGTATGTTAACATTACGTTAATGTAGAAAAGAAGGGGTATGTAACATTACGTTAATGTAGAAATAAGGGTATGTAACATTACGTTAATGTAGAAATAAGGGTATGTTAACATTACGTTAATGTAAAATAAGGGTATGTTAACATTACGTTAATGTTGTAGAAGGAAGGGTATGTTAGGATTACGTTAATGTTGTATAAAGAAGGGTACGTTAACATTACGTTAATGTAGAAAGAAGAATTATGTTAACATTACGTTAATGTTGTAGAAAGAAGTATGTTAATATGACGTTAATGTAGATAGAAACGTATGTTAACATTACGTTGATGTTAACAGAAAGAAGGGTATGTTAACATTACATTAATGTAGAAATAAGGGTATATTAACATTACGTCAATGTTGTAGAAAAAGGAATATGAAACATCGTTAATGTAGAAGTAAGGGTATGTTAACATTACGTTGATGTAGAAAGAAGGGGTATGTTAACATTATTACGTTAATTTAGCAAGAAGGGTATGTTAACATTACGTTAATGTTGTAGAAGGAAGGGTATGTTAACATTACGTTAATGTTGTAGAAAGAAGGGAATGTTAACATTGCGTTAATGTAGAAAAAGAAGGGTATGTTAACATTACGTTGATGTTGTATGAGAAGAAGGGAATATTAACATTACGCTTATGTAGAAAGAAGGGTATGTTAACATTATGTTGATGTAGAAAGTAGGGGTATGTTAACATTACGTTAATGTTTTGTAGAAGGAAGGGGTATGTTAACATTACGTTAATGTTGTAGAAAGAAGTGTATGATAACATTACGTTAATGTAGAAAGAAACGTATGTTAACATTACGTTGATGTTGTAGAAAGAAGGGTATGTTAACATTACATTAATGTAGAGATAAGGGTATGTTAACATTACGTCAATGTTGTAGAAAGAAGGGTATGAAACATCGTTAATGTAGAAGTAAGGGTACATGCAACATTACGTTGATGTAGAAAGAAGAGGTATTTTAACATTACGTTAATTTAGGAAAGAAGGGTATGTTAACATTACGTTAATGTTGTTGAAACAAGTGTATGTTAATATCACGTTAATGTAGAAAGAAGGGGTATGTTAACATTACGTTAATGTAAAAATAAGAGTATGTAACACATTACGTTAATGTTGAAATAAGGGTATGTTAACATTACGATAATGTAGAAATAAATGGTATGTTAACATTACGTTAATGTTGTAGAAGGAAAGGATATATTAACATTACGTTAATGTTGTAGAAAAGAAGTCGATATTAACATTACGTTAATGTAGAAAAAGAAGTGTATGTTAACATTACGTTAATGTTGTAGAAAAGAAGAATTATGTTAACATTACGGTAATGTAGAAGAAAGGGTAGGAAACATTATGTTAATGTAGAAATAAGGGTATGTTAACATTTCGTTGATGTAGAAAAGAAGAGTATTTTAACATTATGTTGATGTGAAAGAAGGGTATGTTAACATTACGTTAATGTTGTAGAAAGAAGGGTATGTATTAACATTACGTTAATTTAGAAGGAAAGGGCATATTAACATTACTTTAATGTTGAAGAAGGGAAGGTATGTGTTCAACATTACGTCAGAAGTTGTAGAGTGTATTATTTTATTACGTTAATGTAGATAGAAGGGTATGTTAACATTTCGTTTAATGTTATTACAAAGAAGGGTATACTCGTTTGTGTCAGCAATACGTTGATGGTATATGCGTTTTAAACGTATATTGATGAACCAAAATGCCACTTAAACACTGGAGTCTAAGAATGTCTGGTACAATCAAATAGAACCAGTTTTCTATTACTTAAACCCAGCCAATCATTCATTCGTTCTCCGGTTGAAACCACTGGTCACATATAACGATTTCTCTATCATTACTGCAGTATAACACTATAATGGTAGGTATGGCAATCATGATTATGCTCCCACGATGTTGTTCGGGCATTTGTTGAATTCTATTTCTTTAAAATGCAAAACACTTTGAACTAAGTTATTACCTGAAACCTGGTTTCTCAAAGTTTTGCTGAAAATTGGACGTGAAGCTTTCTTTTTATATACCATTTTCTGTGTATTGTTCACTTGTTATTTTAATATTATCCCAATGTATTGTATGGTGTTCTCCTCTGATGCTACGAAGTATTATAGATTGATTGACATGATGGGGTCATGTTTGCCGACCAGGATTTTAAAATTTGTCTATTTCATGTGGGTTTTGTTGTTTCTTCAGCATATTGAAGTCCATATTCCCAGCAGTTTGATGGGTGCTATCTGATGCTTTTGATACAAATCCTAAAATTGTATTGATTAGTATGAAGTATTATATTGAAATTTGTTGATCAAAGGATAACGGAATAGATTCTGGACGAGCGGATAGCCTTACTATCAAAAAGGGTTTCTTTTCTAGGACAACGAGGTAACTAAAACACAAACCAGTTATTTTCTGGTATCAACAGTAATAATGATAGTAAGCGAGTAATTAACAGCTAGAGTTTGGTGATTCTAGAGGCTGTAACAATGAGTTTGGTGATTCTAGAGGCTGTTAACAATGAGAGTTTGGTGATTCTAGAGGCTGTTAACAATGAAGTTTGGTGATTCTAGAGGCTGTTAACAATGAAGTTTGGTGATTCTAGAGGCTGTTAACAATGAGGTTGATTGATATCTGATCACCAGTCTTATTCTTATAGTTTTATGGACTTAACAAAGAATCTCTGGGTCAACCACAAAATAGGGTCCTAAGGATATACAAAAATCCAAAATATAAGGATCTGTAGTGTTTATTTTGAGGAGTCTTTTGATAAGGCTATTTATATGGATATAGTTATTGTGGTGGTTTACTACTACCCCAAACTTAATCACTCCAACCGATCTACTTATCGGGGTGTGACTAGTAACGGTCACTTCTGTGACTGTTCTATTCAGTTTTAACTCCTTGAAAAGGTTTATTAACAAACCATTCTACGCTCTACTCAATATTCAACACCGTGTCTCACAAGGAAGCCATCTTGAAAAGGTTCATTAAGGTACCATTCTACATTATCTACTATTTTTAGTGTCATTCGTTTGTTTTAATATAATTGTCATATATGTTATTTTTCAGCTAATTGATTGACACGTAAACAGTTATTGGTGAAGTAGGAGTGATTACATGTTACCACTTTGTAGTAAACTTCTCCTGGCATATTTATCTGTAAAAGTTTCGTAGAGGTTATCTGTGATATCCTTCTGCAGCCTGGCCCGGCATGGCCTAGCGCGTAAGGCGTGCGACTCGTAATCCGAGGGTCGCGGGTTCGCGCCCGCGTCGCGCTAAACATGCTCGCCCTCCCAGCCGTGGGGCGTATAATGTGTTGGTCAATCCCACTATTCGTTGGTAAAGTAGCCCAAGAGTTGGCGGTGGGTGGTGATGACTAGCTGCCTTCCCTCTAGTCTTACACTGCTAAATTAGGGACGGCCACAGAAAGCCCTCGAGTAGCTTTGTGCGAAATTACAAAACAAACAAACAAACCTTCTGCAGCCGTGTCACACAATTAAGTTTCAATTAATTTGTTATGTTGGCTTTGAGAGGACAACTGTATATATTGTATTACAATATCGAAATTCTCAACGAGGGTTTATAAATACACAAATACTGTACAGTTATATACAGTTACTTTAAATAAATATATAAAACATTAATAAGAAATACTTTAAACAAATATATAAAACAATTATAGAAAACACTGAAAACTTCAGTTAGTGATAAATCCGTTTCTTGGTCACGTGGTTTGTAGTTACGGGCACTGGCTGAGTAACAAGAGAACGTACGCCGTCACGAACGAGGAAAGTGTTCTACAGCCCTGATTTTAAGCGAACAATTAGTTTCTGGCCCTTTCTTTCCCGTGGTTTCTTTTTAAGTACACCGTCTTTCTAATGTTCTTAAGTTGGCTTATCTAACCAAACAAAATATTAGGGCCACTTTAATTTTATCGTGTAGGTTAGTTAACTAACAGAGATAATAAAAAAAACCGTTTCACTGAAATCATGTAGCAGTTTGTGGAGGTCGTGTGCTGTTCGATCGGTTGATTTGGAAACTTTCATCAATAAACTACCTAGTATTTTACTTCATTCATGACTCCTAAGTTTGATGCACTTTAAAATGTGTTTGTTGTTTTAGTTTATCATTCTGATGAATTTAATAAATTGTTTACAAGAATACGGTAAGGATTTCCTTTAATTTTCACAAACCGTATGGTAAATTCAGTTGTGTATATAAATAAAGACTAATGACATTGTATTTGCACAAGTTTAGTTTTATAAATGTTGTTTTTCTTTGTCGTCTCAGAGAATTCTCTCTCTTCTCCTTTTCTCAGGCCCCGACATGGCCAGGTCGTTAAGGCACTCAACTCGTAATCTGAGGGTTACGGGTTCGGATCTCGTCACACAAACATGCTCGCTATTTCAACCGTGGGGCGTTATAATGTGTGGTCAATCCCATTATTCGTTGGTAAAAGAGTAGCCCAAGAGTTGGCGGTGGGTGGTGATGACTAGCTGCCTTCCCTCTCGTCTTACACTGCTAAATTAGGGACGGCTAGCGCAGATAGCTCTCGTGTAGTTTTGCGTGAAATTAAAAACAAACAAAAAAACACAATCTACTAAATTAACAAATTGCACTGATAAGACAGAGTACGAGATTACTTCGAAATACTTCTTAATTATGGAGGTTTACACACACATATATAATCAGTACTGTCAGGAAAATTCTGGTTAGAGGACGGTTTCTCACTGAAATAATCTTGAACTGGTAACGTAGATCTAGTAAGGAGACAGTGTAATTTAATATCCTCACGTATAGCCTAATTCCAGATGATTCTTGGAAAAGTGTGATAGCAGTACTGATGTACCAAGATCTCTCACTGATGGCAGAGTAACAGATAGTTTTATATTTCTAGGATACGACGTGAGTCGACAGCTTTCTGACTGTAAGTTTTATCCAAACACACATCATTTATTTTCTCTCAGTCAAGTACACCATAATATCAAAAGTTTTGGGGTAACACATCTTGAAAGAGGGAGGGGTTGTCAATCTTTGAAACAGCTGTTACATATTAAGTAGGGGAGGGAAGAATTGATGTAATAGCTACTTCTCTTTGAGAGCAGCTTCAAGTGTTGTGACATTTTAAAATATGTTATTCAGTACATCGGCGGTGATTTCAATATTTTTGAGATCATAAAATTACTCAATAAAGATGAAGATTTTAAAGCGGAAGAGTTTCAGATCATGAGAATGTAGAAAACAAATTGTTGAAAGAAAATTATCTGATTTCATATCGTCTTCATGACTGAAATATGGAACAAAGAAAGTGAAACAATATATGCTGTTATACTGAGGTATGTAATATGTATTTTAAACGTAGATAGAAGATATACCTGGTGGTGTATTTTTCATGTAAATGATACTAATGAGGCGATTAAAGACTTAAGATATCTTAAAGCATTAGATGTATTGGAATTATATTTTAAAATTCTGAATTTTTATTACTGTTTACTTAAGATTTTTAGATGTAAATCTTTTAAAGTTCATGTCATTGTAAGGATTGTTTGTTTTGGAATTCATATAAAGCTACTCGAGGGCTATCTCCGCTAGCAGATAATTTAGCAGTGTAAGACGAGTGAGGAAGGCAGCTAGTCATCACCACTCACCGCCAACTCTTTTACCAACGAATAGTAGGATTCATCAACCAAATATACATCACACCAGTTACTCACCTAAAGTGAATCAAGTATATCACACTAGTTACCTACCTGTAATAAACTAAATATACATCACACCACTTACTCACCTAAAGTGAATCAAGTATATCACACTAGTTACCTACCTGTAATAAACTAAATATACATCACAGTTACTCACCTAAAGTGAATCAAGTATATCACATTAGTTACTACCTGTAATAAACTAAATATACATCACACCAGTTACTCACCTAAAGTGAATCAAGTATATCACATTTAGTTACCTACCTATATAAACTAAATATACATCACACAAGTTACTCGTTCAAGTATATCACACTAGTTATCTACCTGTAATAAACTATACATCACACCAGTTACTCACCTAAAATTGAATCAAGTATATCGCATTACTTACCTACCTATAGTAAACTAAATATACATCACACCAGTTACTCACCTAAAATTGAATCAAGTGTATCACATTACTTACCTACCTATAGTAAACTAAATATACATCACACAAGTTACTCACTAAAATTGAATCAAGTGTATCACACTAGTTACCTACCTGTAATCAACTAAATATATATCACATCAGTTACTCATGAAAGTTGAATCAAGTATATCACACTAGTTACCTACCTGTAATCAATCAAATATACATCACACCAGTTACTCACTTAAAATTGAATCAAGTATATCACACTAGTTACCTACAATCAATCAAATATACATCACACACTTACTCACTTAAAAGTGAATCAAGTATATCACACTAGTTACCTACCTGTAATCAATCAAATATACATCACACAGTTACTCACTTAAAGTGAATCAAGTATATCACTAGTTACCTACCTGCAATCAATCAAATATACATCACACCACTTACTCACTTAAAAGTGAATCAAGTATATCACACTAGTTACCTACCTGTAATCAATCAAATATACATCACACCACTTACTCACTTAAAGTGAATCAGTATATCACACTAGTTACCTAATTGTAATCAACTAAATATATCACACCAGTTTCTCATCTAAAGTGAATCAAGTATATCACTTTATTTACCTACCTGTAATCAACTGAATATATCACACACAGTTACTCACCTAAGTGAATCAGGTATATCACACTAGTTACCTACCTGTAATCAACCAAAATATACATCGCACCAGTTACTCACCTAAAATTGAATCAGGTATATCACACTAGTTACCTACCTGTAATCAACCAAATATACATCACACCCTCACCTAAAGTGAATCAGGTATATCACACTAGTTACCTACCTGTAATCAACCAAATACATCCACCACTTACTCACCTAAAGTGAATCAAGTATATCACACAATTACCTACCTGTAATCAACCAAATATACATCGCGCCAGTTACTCACCTAAAGTGAATCAGGTATATCACACTAGTTACCTGTAATCAAGCCAAATATACATCACACCACCTCACCTAAAGTGAATCAAGTATATCACAATAATTACCTACCTGTAATCAACCAAATATACATCGCACCAGTTACTCACCTAAAGTGGATCAGGTATATCACACTAGTTACCTACCTGTAATCAACTAAATATACATCACATCAGTTACTCACCTAAAATTGATCAGGTATATCTCACTAGTTACCCACACTTTGACTCTGTCTTCAGTAACATCCACAATTTTAGTTTAATGTCCCAGTATTTATTTTTGTCTTTAGTAAAATATCATTTTTAGTTTAATGACATAGTATTTGACTTTGTCTTCAGTGGTTGGTATTTACTTTATTTTTATTCATTAGCAACCGATTTATTCTTTTTTGCTTTATTAAATGATCATCTCTAAAATTCCCGACAGTGGTACGTTTGTAGAATTTAAACACCTTAAATGGGTTTCGATATCTGTGATGGCAGAACACAGGTAACATAGAAACCATAAAATGTCTTAATTCTTAGAGATGTTAATTTTTGTAAATAAATTGTGTGTGCATTTTAGTTATATTATCAACTTTTAATAGCGATGTTTAGGTTGTTATT